>NC_050593.1:7584983-7884983 GCF_013368585.1 Megalops cyprinoides
TTGTATAATGTTGATTTTCAGTTGTCAACATGGTGCAATCAGTTCAGATGTAATAACAATTTTGCTTGCTGACTGATCAACAAGATCCATCACAACAGCACAGCTATGGAGTAGTTCTGTTAATGTTTAGATGTTTAAATTAAATAGTTTAATGCTTGTGGTTCAGTACAAACCTTCAAAAGATCACACTGAATATTTTCCAAATCAAGAAGCTGTCAAGATCCCATGTTTTTTGAAGACCAGTTTTATATAATGTTTTTAGTGTACATATTTAAAAATATACAACTACACATGTAAAGCTAAACAAGGTATGCTTAAGATGAATGCTTGCAGCAATTATCAGGTCTGTTAATGATCAAATGTACACAGGTCATGTTGTTGTTGTTGTGGTGGCTGGACAGGCAGTGTTGGGCATGGCTACAATGCTGCCAGCTCCTAACCACTTGGACAATTAACTTGCTGCTGGGGAAGGACATTGTAACCAGCTGGAGCCAATCAGTCCAGCATAAAAAGAAGCCCTGGATGCAAAGGGAGAGAAAGAGGTTGTGTGTGCTCTGTGGTGAAGATGCAAGTGACCGTGGTTCATTTTTGGAATTGATTGCTGGTGCTTGCACATATAGTTTTGTAATACATTTACAACTGATAATGTCATCAAGTCCTCTTTGCTCATTGCAGGTATACTGTGGTTTAGCTCCTTGATGGGAAAACTGGATGAGTTGTTTTCACAAGTACTTTCCCTACAGTTTAGCCTGCTAGCCACTTATGTCTAGGTATCAATTAGCTGCGAAGCTAAAGACACCGTTTGGTTACTTTTGTGAAGTTCATCAACAAGTAAGGTTGTTTTGCCAACATTATCCCAGCTCTCTTTGTTCAGAGTGCATGTAGAAATGTGTGAACATATGTGTGAAATAAAACTGGGGGAATGGTTGTTCCTCTAGCTCTATGGCTCAGGTGCCTGTAATGGACCCATATGCTGAGTCTGTGTGTATATGTCATACATTGTCAATGACACCCCATATTAAGCCTTTTTGTGTCCATATGGGAGATGGAAAAAAACATCATTTACTGTTTTGCTACAGGAAAGAACCCCTCAGAAGAAATCAGGACAGAGCCAGAGACGGTAAATGCGAAATGCTTTGTTTAAGCTTTACATTCTTCGTCATGCTGAAAATGAACGGATTCTGGCCTTTCAAGTTATACTGTACGGTTGAAAGATAACTGCCTCTTAGCCAGATTCAAACAGCCGCAAGGCCTGAAAGACAGTAAAAGCCCTCTTCTTCCCATTGGGATCTACAGAGCTTGCTCTGACAGGGGTTTGTGAAAGCCAGCTCTCAGCTGTATGTTATTTCTCCTCTCTCCAGGTTTGTCAGAGGGTGAATGCTTGGAATCGAGATCCATCTTGCAGAAGTACAGCAGTGTCAGAGGAGGCCTATTATGAGTCCATATGAGATTGGCCAGCATGATGTGCTGTTCTGCATTGTCTTTAACGGGGCCAACTATAAATGCTTCTTGACTGGGATGTCTTTCCTTCTTGTAGTGTAGCCAAGTGTAACTTGGCTGGTATAGTTAGATTCATGGGCACATGTAGACAAGGTACATGGAGACTATAAAAAGAACTTCTTTCCAGTAACACATAGTTGTTGTTGTCGCTACTATAAGGGGGCCCACATTTCAGTAAACCACATAGACAACTGAAGGGAGAGGGTGGTACACATGAAGTCACACCTTTAACAAATAAGTGACACAAAATGAAAACTGTTTCTCTGCTGAACAATCCGCACAAAACAGAGAGACTGACCGAGGAGAACCGGTGAAAAAAAGATGCTCTCGTGAAGAAAGATAAATATCTCCAGAATGGCAGTTACTGATGAATTCGCTGTTATTTTAATTCTGCTGGCGGCATAGCAACTGCAAGGCGAACCTGTAAATTTTTTTGTATTTGTTTTTGTTTGTTCTTTTTTGTCTTAATTTTGTATACTTAACTATTTTCTGATGTCAAATTCAGATTAATATTTTTCAACATTCCTCTAGTAGAGAACCTGATATCAACAAGAATTCAATTAATTGACAGCAAACTGCAGCAAGCATTGTTATTACCATTATTTGGACTTACAACTGAAAAGTTGTTTTCCTTCTATTTTCTATTTTCTAATTTTGAGTGTGAGTGCTTTCCTCCTCTTAGAAAAAAAGTCTTTATGGACCAGTCCACACGTCATTTTACTCACTGTAAAGTACAATGTACTTTCAGACAGAAAGGCTGTCAAAAAAGAGGTTAATTTATAAAGGATCTGATTCCAACTGAGAAGAACTGAACTCTTTTTTGCACACCTCCTTTCTGCAGATTTCAGTGTTCACTATACAGATGTAGTGTATGCAGGTGTGTGTCTCTTCAAATGAGTGCTGCAAGGTTATGTGCTCTGAATAAATTCATCTCAGCCTAATTAAGCATGGTCCTACCATATTCCCGCGCAGTCCCGTCACAGTTCCCATAGAACCCAACCGCAAGTTGCTTGGAACTTTAATTATGAAATTCAAGCATATTTCTGGAACCATAATGTGCCATCCTGCCTGTTTAATGTTTCTGCATAAAATGATAGTTAATTATGAATATCAAGTATCAAGTAAATGACACCCTACTTACTTCAAACGTTTTCTCACTGATGGGTTATCAGGTAGATAATGAACACAGAGAAGGTCAACATTATGGATTACAATACTTGAATGTATTGTTAAATTTGAGAGTGGAGGAATTTTATGAAGGCACCTGTGTATGGGAGCATCCCACACAGGAACTGGCTGAAGCACCTGGACACTGTTGGAGAGAAGGTTGAAATTATGTGAATTAAGTTGTTTACATGCACCTCTCAAAGATGACATTCTTTAAAATGTATCATGGTAATAGGAGTTACTTTTTATTTGATTGCTGGCTAGACTTGACATACAGTATTGTTCAAAGTACTCAATGGGTTAAATTGTGCAGTTAGTGGGAGCACGGACAGTGATACATTCACAGAGTCTGCAGGCATGTAGTTCAGTTTCTGCATAGTCTTTAATGAGGTCAACAGTGAAAGCTTCTTGGTCATGCCTCATCATCTGCAACAAATGACACTATACTTAGATATGTAGGCACAGGTCAAAAAAGTGCATGTAGATGAAACACCTTAAACACCTTAACAGTCACACATAGTTGTTTGTACACTATAGGAGGCATATATTACCACAAAACACATGCAAGCCATGAACAACTTCAGCGAAAGGAAGTTTCCCTTAATGTCTTGCCTTCAAGTAAGAAGTGATAATAAGAACAAATAAGAAGGGTGGTATGAGAGGAACCAAACCGTCATACCTCAGATGAACAATTAGCATAGACACAACAGAGATAGTCACCGAAGATACGTTTTTCCAGCATGGTCTTTATCAATGCATTGGGTGGTCTTTTTGTTCTACTAGCAGCAGCACAACTGGAAGGTAGACCTATAATGTCTTTATTTTTTGTATTTGTATTTTTCCAGGTACTGGTCTTAGATTTGTGTGCTTTTCAAGCAGTGTGATGATTTTCTAATTACTTTGTTTTACGATTAATTATAACTAATTTGTCATCCACATTTTTACTCTGGTTGTGGTTTGGGTTTTACTGCAGAAAAGGTGAATAGAGACTGTATGTTAGTCTTTCTGAATCATAATATTTCATCCTGAAGTCTTTTGACTGGGTATTTGAGTGAGTGTGTATCACACTCATTCAGATTTTTAAAAACACAGTGTAGCTCCTGGATTTTTTTAAAAGCACTCTTTACATATTATCTTCATTAATATCATTGCTGTACTATTCTGCTATTATTAAATGTCTATCCTTCTCATCTGCTTTTTTTCTTTCTCATCCAAAACTCTCATGTATCCTGGAACTTTGTCCAATGTATTTGCAAATACATTTTAGTAAATTTAGTAAATTATATTATTATTATTATTATTATTATTATTATTCACACCCTATGTGTTAATATATATAAGCAACATCATATAGGTTTAGTGTTTTAGATTTTGACATATTTTACTCCATTGCTTGCCTCACAGACAGTCCAATCGGATATTATCAATTTGATTCAACAACATTCTCTGCACCTTTTAAGTGGATGTTCTTTATTATTGAGTGTGTGTCCCGGCTCTGTGAATTGTTTTAGGAAATGCATGTAGAAATTTATGAATGTTACTTGCATGCACTTTAAAACCCTTCTTAACCTCTAAGAACAATCTATTGGGAAACAAAGTCCAGAACTGTCAAATGGCCCATCTGAATCAATTAATTTACTTAATTGATCTACTTATTCATGTCATTGCCATATCCATCAAGCACCTTTTAGAAACTTTATGAGCAGAAAATATTGAAATGGACAGTGGAAGTGGACAATGGAAGTCCAAAGAACATACATTTATAATTAATTTGAACCAGTGGATTTGTATTCTATACACTAAGAATAACGCAAATTAGGTATTCATGTTGGGGCCAATGCAGATTTAATGACACTGAGTGTGTTTTTGAATGCCTCACTTACACATTTGGAAGTTAGACTACTCGCTAACTGGCTTGCTAGAACAAATTTTGTCATGGCACTGTGCAGGGTTTTTGTTGGCTCCAGCTGCCTTTATACAGTGGTTTTGTTATTACCTTAAATGTAGCCACACCAGCTAGCTACCCTTTCAGTTGTAGTGAATGTTGCTCACCCCTCAAGCACAACAGTGTTAGAATGTAACATATTATGATAATATGAATACAATTCGTATTTGCTTGCTTGCTAGCTACTGCATTAAAATGAGCTGCCTGTATTCATGGCAGAGTAAATCCCCCCTCCCCGGCTATATCATTACACTACCTGGCACACAAGTAGGAAAGTGTTGCCACTGGACGATTTACTAGCTGGGTATACAAAATACCGACAGATATTCAACAGAATAAATCTTTGCTTCTCTACATTAACAAGTAGGGTATGCGGTTATGTTTTTCAGTCAATAGAAATATTAGGCAGTGTTTATAAACATTAATTATTCACAATATAGTGACAATTGACACCCATTGTTTAGAATATGAAGTCCTATGTACTCTTAACCCTTGTGTTGTCTCACGGGTCAAAAATGACTCGTTTCTGAGTTTACCAACAGAGGAAAACCCTCTAAATTAAATTTTTTTCAGCTTGAAATTCGATGACTTCTCCTGGAGTGACCTTACCATTACCTTACCATCAGAAAAAGTGAAATATTGCGCTTTTTGATATTTTATACCTTTTGTACCCTGTACACCGACAGGTCTTTTTTGACCCAGCAGTTATAAAATCATTAACAGACAAACTGACATATTAATAAATGATTTATAGCAACTATACACCAGAGTAAAAACCTGAGGCCATTTTCTCTTTATATCTTTGTCACCTCCATCTCCTCCTCTCTCTCTTTCTATCTCACATGTAAAAATGTACATATGTAAAGACATACAAACACACATGAGCACATGTACATGCATGGCTCCACATGAAGTTCCAGTATTTTAGTTTCTCTCATTCTCTCTTGCTCACACACAAACACACATACACGCACACAAACAAGCACACACACACACACACACACACACACAGAAATTGTTTGCCAGAATGAATTCATGGTGTGTGCACATAAATGGCTGTATTACACAAATTGGTGTCTTGTCCAGTGCAATGACATCATATATACCATGATGGGGGGTGGGGGGCCCACTCCATATCCTGCTTAGGGGCCCCAAAAGTCTAGAGCTGACCCTGCTCATCCTGAAAGGTAGAAATAATCCGCAAGGATGAGCTGCCTTTAGTTTAAACACTGCTCACTCTGAATGGTTGGTGAAGTACATGTAGATGATTGAAAAACACATTATTGGTCACACAGAGCTGTTAGTGCATTGTAGGGGCGTGTAGCACAGGATCATTAAACAGATGCAATACCGGTTCTTGACATTAAACTTTTTATGACCAATGTGAGAGGAAGTTTCGTCTAATTTCCTGTCTTTAACAAGAAAGAAGAGTGATATATATCGTACAATCTGCACAAGACAGAGACAGCACCTGAGGATTTATATGAAAAACAGTGATAAATAGGTATTCCTGGTAGGAAAGATACATTTTTCCAACATGGTCATTTTTAACGCGCTGGCTGGTATTTTAATTACCCTGGTAGCAGCACGACTGGAAGGTAAACATACAATGTCTTTCTTTTATTTATTTTTTTCCAGCTAGTCTTAGTTTTGTATGCTTATTTAAATCTATCTGTCTATCTATCTATCTATCTATCTATCTATCTATCTATCTGTCTGTCTATCTATGTATCTGTCTTTCTGTCATGTCTCTTTCTGTCATGTAAATGTTTTTCTTCAAATTTTGAAGAAAAAAACTTGTGTGGGCTAGTATACTGCATAAAAAACATTTTACTCACTTTAATTTTAAAAGAATAATAGTACTCCTGCAATCAATTAAATTTGCAAATAAACAATTTTACAGGAGTAATCAATAATTATACTGTCATTGCATCACATCATTATTCTATTGTCTTCTCCTTTATTAGTTTTTCTTTTACTACATTTATATGTGTATTGCTCTTTTGTTTTTTTTCCTTTGCAATTACTGCACTATTTTCCCATACTATCATGTCCTTTGCATTGTTGTATCATGTCATATTATTCTGTGATTTGTTCTAGTCTAAAGTATCATCCATCCTCTTTACTGTACAATTTACTTTTTATTTGTTAGCTGTGCTTGATAAGACTGACCATTTTCCTTGTGAACAGTGCTGTATTAGTAATGTTTTGTTTGATTCTTTACCGGTCAATTAATTTTATTTCAATAATGACATTATAGCAAACATAAAATCCTAAATCTGTTTTTTGTATTTTTCTATTATGAATGGTTGGCAGGAGACTAACATTAGAATTAAAAAATGAAAAATGATAAATTCAAAGAAGCTCTGTTTTAAGAACATACATAAGCAAAGCAAAACAATAGTCCTCCGTGTATCCTAAACAAAACAATAAAATATTATATGATTTACTATGAGTTGTGTTTTCTATCCTGGATTAATATTGACCAATATATTGTTTTAGAAAAGGAAAATGAATGTTTCATGGAGGTCAGAGTGCATCGAAACACCATGCGGAAGGCTTTCACAATGGAGACTCTGAGAATCAACTGTTCAGTAAAACACTGTGGGACGATACCTGAAGTTACATGGTGTAAAATGGATAATTTATCTAACTGTAGACCTTTGGAAAAAACAGAGCGCATTAAAATCCAATGGGAAGACACAAAAAGGGAAGACAATTCTGGATTCTCATTCTTGCAGTTCACAAATACATCCTTGAATGACACTGGTTTCTACTGGTGTGAAATCACAGGAAACATATCCATGGTGAGCCATAAAATTAAAGTCTCCATCAAAGGTAAGCAAGCAGCAGATCCTTTGTAAAATGGGCAATTAATGTATAAACCATATATAAAGCAACCATTGTAATTGCTATTAACATCTCCATCAGAGATGAAAAATCCTCCTATTACTCTTTGGAGCATAGAAAATATTGCACGTACATGAACAATTAACTGAACATTATCTAAACTGTACATGATACTGTTGTTGATAATTATAGCATATATATATATATGTATATATATATATATGTATATATATAATGTTGATGTTTTGATCCACAGCTCAAAACTGCAGAACTGAAGTCTCTGTATCTGAGAATTGCTCCTGGAGTGCCCCAGTCTCAAAGTCTCTGACACTGACCTGTGCAGTGAGATACAGTGAGGTCCAGCCTGCAGTGACATGGTGTAAACAGCAGGGGGAGGCCTGCATCCCACTGGCAACTGGGCTAAAACACAACATCTCGTGGCATCAGTCTGGCTCAAACACAGGCATCTCTGCACTCACCTTCCTCAACATCTCTCTCTCTGATTCAGGAGAGTATCTCTGTAGGGCCTCTGTGTATAAGCCCTGTGACCCAGACACCATTTCCAGCCCCCCACTTCAGCTGTACGTCAGAAGTGAGTTCACTTCCTGTTCTGTGCACTGCATGATATACCACACATAACCACAGTCTGCAGTATTGGTGATTCTGTTATGATGTTAAGCAGTTTTCTATGTTTCTGCCCTAGGAAAGGGAGTGGAGGTGATCCAGGACTGCAGTCACTGGGTAAAACAGTCCACCTCTGACACCTGTGACACCTGTGACAACGGTACAGTGTTCCTCTTCTCTCCTGATGACTACATCAAATAAATACATAGATATATACATTTAATAAGATTACTTGCCAACTTAATAGCACACGTTTTTTAGCACATGCCATTATATAAAAATATGTTTCAGAATGTTCAAAAATATACATTATGTTACATTTTTGGTTTGGTAACAGTTAGTGAAAATATCTTTTTTCAATCACTGAATCAGACATGGTGGTTCTGACTCTGAACATCGGGCGGATCATTCTGGTCACAGTTCTTACTGCAGCTGTCATTTTCCTGGCTGTGTGCTGGACTCTCAGGTTCACAGGTACATAGTACCATCACTGATTAACATAGTGCTGCAGTTTACTGTGGAGGCTCATAGGCCTGAAACACGGGAAGCTCAGCACCTGATTTTAAATCGCTGACTGCCTGGAAATAGTTTTTCATGGCTCTGGGTGATAAGACTCAAAAGTGTACCGGTTTAAATAAATTTCCTGATCCCTTTTTACTTGATTGCATCGAATGTGGTTACATTACACTGCTTGCAAACTGTGTGATTTTTAATTACATAAGCATACTTTTTGCAAAACTATACAGAATTACTTTTGGAAATTATAGCATTTCAGCTCACCTTGTACATGCTCCCAAAACTCCACTAGTGGTACAGTAACAATCACAATATTATACTAACAACATCATCAGTAACCTCTGTGCTTATATTACTACTGTGTCTTTTGTTCTCAGGTAGCTCTTGGTATGATCTCAGGTCAATATTATGATGTTTAGATGTAACCTGTAACCCACCCTGCAGGAAGATGCTGCCCCAGGAGTCCCACTCAAAGCCCCCCCATCGAGTTGGCATCGACGGACTGTCCCTGTAGAGCACCCCAGCAGAGGGCCCCATCTGAGACTGAGGGGACAACAGAAAATCCCCCTACAGATAGAACCTCTCAGGAGTATGATGACTGTGTGTGACAGCTGTTACTCACTATATAGAAAGATGCTATCTCATCAAAAAGAGAGATAATATTTCACAAAAATATGTTTGTGGAATATTAACAACACTTACTGTCTTTGCAAAAGTCAATTGTTCAATAGCACCTCTCTCTGTTATATGCATTGACTGTAAATCTGTGCATAAATGCAACACTTAAAATTAATAAAGTCATGTACATCATAAATTCTCTGAATAATTAATGATCTTTCCTCCTGGAGCGTATGATATTGAATGTTAGCTGTGACATCACCTTAGTTTCTGCTGTTGCTGAGTGGTAGGTTTCGTCAGTGGATGTCCTGTTACTGTGACTCATTCTAACTCAGTCCTCATCAGCCACATTATTCCAGGCTTTTACAAGCTGCAGTCTAGTTTGCTGGCAGTGTGTTGTAAAGTCTTGGCACATTTCGCTGTGTCGTTGACCAAACAATATTGTGACAAAGGTAGCAAAAGATTAAAGAATATTGTCTGAAGCAATGGTCTCATTTTAGTCACAATTTAGCATGAATGGAAGTAATACAGTAGTTCCAAATTAATTACATCTCTTTGGAGTCACCATTTGAGGAACCTTTTCCTGTGATGAGATAACCACATACCAGTATCTTATTGTTAATAATCAGTATGCTACACTAATTCCCTCATATATCCTAATGTTATCAGCAGAGGAGGTGCACAAAGTGCAGAGTATTCTAAACATTAACAATTAAAGATTAAAAATGTGGGAAAGGCAGTTCAAAAACATTTTATTTTTACCAATGAAAAACAGTCCAGCTGTGTTCTTTGTCTCTGACTGTACACATCGACTAATTAAAAATAGCAAGTCCTAACAATGATTTTTTTTTTATCAAGAAGACATTGGAAAAATATAAAGTAGAATCTATATATAGTATATTTATTAGTGTAACATTACCTAAAAATGTATAGTGCACCCCAATGATTTCATTTGTGCTGGCCAGTCTAATTTCAATTGAGTGTGTTCCTTCTGCCTTCTGTGTGCTTCACTGGGCCATGATACATGGAGCTGGCACTCTGGTTTACCTGTCAGCAGTGACACTCATTTAGCAATGCCTGGGCAAAAAAGACCATCTAGCATCATTCAGTGGCACACTTGCTAGCTAGCACATGTGTCAAAATCGAACATATCCATCTGACGCAGAAAAGTTGCTAAAGGTACTTTATCTTAGCATACATAGCTTCATGTAGTAGCTAATTGCACCACATGAGGACAGAGAAGTGCATCATCAGTAAATGACAGTATGGCAAACTGGGTGACTATATCTGTCTGTGAAAAATGTTACTCAGTATCAAAGGACCTGTTCTCAGTCAAACATGATGATGATGCTACAGAGCCAGCCCAGGTTCTAGCACATACAATTAACTAGCTAGCCAGATGGAAAGAGGCAAAAACCAAGCAAAAAGTCTTCTAAATAATTTCAGAGCAATAGGCTAAGAGCTGACAATATTCATAATTTTTGGATTTTTGACATTCTCATGAGCGGGGCTATGTCTATCTATCTGGCTGACTATGGGTTGTAGTGTAATTGTATATTGTCCTCTGTTGTTAGGTGCTGACCGTATTATAATCTGTGCGACATTAGCACTGCCACTGCCCAGCATCTTCATCATATCTAATCATATTTAGGCATCACATGTACTTCCTCCCATAAATGCTCATACAGTTGCAGGCATCTGCAGGCAGATGATATTCAGCCCCTTCCAATGATAGACACATATTCACAAAGACTTGCTGCTGTAATAAATGCACATGGTGCTTCCACAAAGTATTAGTTGGGTTGGGTGTGCAGACTTGTGCAATAAGGGTGTTTTTTATTTATTTAAAATGTTCTAATTATTAACTATTTGTTTTTTCTCTGGATTTTTGTTTGTTGGAAGATCACATTACAGATGGAAAAAGTCTGACATTCACATTGTTGTTATTTCTGTCTTTACATTTCAGAAACCTGCAATTTCATAAAGGTGTGTAGACTTTTTTTATATCCACTCTATAGTGCAATATAACTGAAATGGCTATCATTTACATATTTTTTATATATTGATTGAGCTAAAAATACAATCCCTGAAATATTTTCTCAGCATATTATGTTTTGTATGGGATGAACTCTAGTCTAGATCTGGCATGAATATTTAAATGTACTTTTCATGCTTGCATACTACATTTGTGCATATGTGTCACTAATCTCATGTATAACCCACTTAAAGATATTATAGTGCTGATTATTTGCTGAAAGGTGTTGTAAGCAATAACTTCAAAATGGAGTCAACACAGGGAGACATTTGATGAGGAGAGTTAGCCTAAATTTACAGGGCCTTTCTAATGTCAGGCTCATGAGCACACTGTGTGAGTGGCCATTTGGAGGGAAACTCAGATTGCTACAATACCAGTTAGCTTTCAGCTCCATGTTACTTCTCTTTTGCCCTCACGTTTGTCAAAAAGTGAATTCTTGCAATCAGGATCCATTTAGCAGAAGTCCAGCAGTGTCAGAACAGGCCTGCTATGAGTCTATCGCAGAACAGCAGCACAGAATCCACACGCATGCAATTTTACTTCCGCATTGTCTTTAACAAGGTCAAAAGTAAAAGCTTTTTAGTCGTGCCTTGCCTTGTGTCAGAGTGTAAAAAATCGTGCTTAGATATGTAGTCCCGGGTTGGTGAAGTATATGTAAATGATAAAAAAAACACCTCAACAGTTACATATAGTTGTTTATGCGCTGTAGAGACAGCTATCACAGCAACATAAAACACATGCAAGACCTGTTTTTGACATGAAGCTGTACATGAACAACATGAGGAGAGAGGAAGTTCTGTCTAATTTCCTGTCTTTAACAAGAAAGAAGAGTGATATGAAAGGCCGCCATTTCTCAGTTAATGATCTGCACAAGACAGAGACGGTATCCAAGGATTTATATGAAAAATTCCTAGTGAAAAAGTGGTATTCCTGGTAGGAAAGATAGATTTTTCCAACATGATCTTTATCAAAACATTGAGTGGTATTTTAATTATCCTGGCAGCAGCACAACTGGAAGGTAAATATGTAATATCTTTCTTTTATCGATGTATTTATTTAGTTATTTATTTTCCAGTTAGTCTTAGTGTTGTATGCTTATTTAATTGAACTTTATTTACTGTTAACTTTATATTTACATTTTTAGTAAAACCAACTATCTCTCTCTTTCTCTCTCTATCTGCCTAAAGATTTTATATATAAACTAATAATTTTTTATCTAATCTATAATATAATCTTTTTGATTTCCAATTTGTACTGCACAAACTGCACAAAAACATTTTACTCACGCTAATTTTGAAAAGCACAAGGGTACTCCTGTAATCAAGAAATCAAGAAAACTTGCAAAGAAATGATTTTACAGCAAGCAATCAATCATTATAATGTCATTGTCTCACATCATATTCTATTGCCTTCTGCTTTATTAATGTTTAGTTTTACTGTTTTTGTATCCTGATTGTTCTTAATGTCTTTCCTTTGCAATTACTGCACTCTTTTTCTATACTGCCATGTCCTTTGCATCCTACTATATTATTGTCATATCATTCTGTGATTTGTTGTAGACTCGAGTATCATCCAGGTTCCTCTGTAACTTCATTTGAATAGTTTAACATTTTTAAGATTGTATTTCTTCTGTTGCCTCTCAGGTGTGCTCTGAAAGACTGAGGTCATTTCCCTTGTGAAGAGGGCCATATTAATTATATTTTGTTTGACTATATAACATAGAGTTCAAAAATGGAAAATGATAAATTCATAAAAGATTGACTTTAAGAACATATGTACATAAGCAATGCAAAACAATATTCTGCAGTGTATCCTACACAAAACAACAAAACGTCATATCATTTACAACAAGTTGTGTTTTCTATCCTTGATTAATATTTACCAATATATTGTTTTAGGAAAGGACATTGAATGTTCCGTGGAGGTCAGAGTGCGTCGAAACACCTTTCTGAGCACTTTTACAATGAAACCTCTGAGAATCAACTGTTCAGTAAAACACTGTGGGATGAGACCTGCAGTTTCATGGTGTAAAGTAGATAATTTACTTAACTGCAGACCTGTGGAAGAAACAGAGCGCATTGAAATCCAATGGGAAGACACAGAAAGTGAAGATAATACTGGATTCTCAGTCTTGCAGTTCACACACACATCCTTGGATGACACTGGTTCCTACAGGTGTGAAATCACAGGAAACATGTCCTTGGTGAGCCATACAATTAATGTCTCCATCACAGGTAAGCATGTAGGAGATTTTTTGTAAAATTTACAATTAACATATCCTATCGTGTGCAGTTGTGAATCCATGGAAAAACAACCATTGTAAGCCATGTTATTAACATCTCTATCAGCGGTGAAAAATTCTCCTATTACTCATTAGAGCATAGAAAATATTACATGTAGATAATGTAGAACATTATCTAAACTCTACATGATGCTGTTGTTGATAGTTACATTCTCGTTGTTGATCTTATTTTTAGTATCATTTTTGGTTTGTTCACTAATTCCAGTATGTACATTATTTTTCTGTTTTATGATGGCTGTAACATGCATTGTTTCTCGGTGATGTGCCGTGTGAAATTCCTGAAACAAATCCCCTCTTGAAGGCTCTGAAATTTGTTATTAATGTATATATACATAACATTTATGTTTTGATTCACAACTCCAAACTGCAGAACTGAAGTCTCTGTATCTGAGAATTGCTCCTGGAGTGCCCCAGTCTCAAAGTCTCTGACACTGACCTGTGCAGTGAGATACAGTGAGGTCCAGCCTGCAGTGACATGGTGTAAACAGCAGGGGGAGACCTGCATCCCACTGGAAACTGGGCTAAAACACAGTATTTTGTGGCATCAGTCCAATTCAAATGCAGGCGTCTCTGCACTCATTTTCCTCAACATCTCTCTCTCTGATTCAGGACAGTATCTCTGTAGGGCTTCTTTGCATAAGGCCTGTAACCCAGACACTTTTTCCAGCCCCCCACTTCAGCTGTATGTCAGAAGTGAGCTCACTTCCTGTTCTGCACACTGCATGAAATGCCACACATAACCACAGTCTGCAGTATTGGTAATTCTGTCACCATGTTAAGCAGTTTTCTGTGCTTCTGCCCTAGGAAATGGAGGGGAGGTGATCCAGGAATGCAGTCACTGGGTAAAACTGTCCTCCTGTGACAACGGTACAGCGTTCCACTTACATCACCTGATGTAATGGTTGATTCCATTGAATAAATGTATAGTTTTAGCTTATATTTAACAAGATTACTTGTCAACAGAACAGCAAAATGTTTTAGCACATATCATTATATAAAAAACATGGTTCAGTGCACTCAAAAATGTACATTGTGTTATATGCCTCCTCATAAATATAAGTCCCTCTATTTCTTGCCTTGGTAACAGTGAATCTCAGAAAGTGAAACATGCACTTACACACTATTTAATCTTTTTTCAATCACTGAATCAGATGTGTTGGTTCTGACTCTGAACATCGGGCGGATCATTCTGGTCACAGTTCTTACTGCAGCCGTCACTCTCCTGGCTCTGTGCTGGACTCTCAGGTTCACAGGTACACAGTAACATCACTGATTAACATAGTGCTGCAGCTTACTGTGGAGGCTCATAGGCCTGAAACACGGGAAACAAGACCTGCTTTTGAACTGCTGACTGCCTGGAAGTAGTTTTTCATGATGTCACAAATGTATCAATTTAAACAAGTTTCCCAATTCTGTTTTTACTTGATTGTAATTAACAGGGTTGCCTTACCTTGTTTGTGTACTTGATGTTAAAAAATTATAGTGGGAGACTGAGATTCAGTAAATAATTTTCATTATGACTAAGAGAGTATAGATAGATTCTAACTTCAACCCACAAAGTTTACAAAAATGCTGTGATGCCAACACATTAGATCCAATAAAATAAAAGAAAGAAACTGTTGATAAGTGCAAAATGAATAAAAACATTTTTGAGAAAGTATCACACCTAGGCTTGCCTTTTACAGTGTCATAAACCTCCACTGATAGCACAGTAGATATGCACAATGACACCGGAAATATGCTGAGATGACTTCTTATAAGCACTCATATTATTCTTGTTATGTGTTCTTTTACCTCTTGATACATGTGTTGTGATGTTTAAATATTACTGTTAATTCTTCTCCTGCCTCCCAGGAATATACTCCCCCAGGAGTCCAACTCGTGCCCCCCCTTCCTGGATGGCACTGACAGACCTTCCTTCCAGAGCCCCCCAGCAGAGGGCCCCATCTGAGACTGAGGGGCCAACAGAAACCCCTCCCGCAGACAGAACCTCTCAGGAGTATGATGACTGTGTGTAACAGCTTTTACTCACAGTATGGAAAAATAATTGACTGTCCCTCATTGGACAGAGAAATAAGTCTCATAACACAATATGTTTGTGTAATAGTCACAAGACTTACATTTTTTAATAATTAATAATGTTGATAGTTTGTTTCCCTTTCTTTCTGTTTCATTTTACTTAACACTTTCTCTACACATTGATAGTAAATCTGTACATGAATGCAAAACTTGAAATGAATAAATTCTTCAAAGAATTAATGACCTCTGTCTGTTGGATAATGTGTGTACTACAGCTAATATTATGTGTAGTATAGGCTTGTTCACTCACTTCCCTCACTCACTTGTAGCCAAAGTATTGACAAGTAAGTCAGCATTGCAAGGGGGTGAATCTTGAGCACTTGTGGTTAAAAGGCAGATAATCCAGCATGTCCCCTGCGTCTCGCCCTATAAGGAAAGGACTGTGACCTCAGACACCTCCAATTCTTGAACTGTTTCTTTCTTTGCAGAATGGCACGCTCTCGTTAAGTGTTCCTTTTTTTTTTTTTTTTTTTTTTACATTTTTACAAGTCACTTTTGCAGGAGGACATCAGCTGCATTAGCAACGTGAGCTGCAAAGCCACATCTGAAGCTGCAGTGGCTGCTCGTTAGAACAGAATCCGATGAGCATCTCGCCTTGCACTGATGGTCTGCGGTGGCAGCTGTATATTTAATGCCTGCACAGGCAGTGGAGAATATGTCACAAGTGACTGTTTGTGCTCCATGACGAATTCAGTTTGCCTTGCTAACATGATAGCTTTGTTAAGATCTGCTTGTAACGAAAGTGTCTGATGTATTCTTTAACAGAACAGTTGGTCCCATAACATCTCGTCTTGCTATGTCCGTGAAATTACAGTTTGCATGCAGTACATGCAAGGCGGCGACATAGTCTGTGAAAGGTTCCTGTGGTCTCCGAACTCTCTGCATAAACTTGTGATACTCGATCACCATGGTTACATTGGGAGTGAAATGATGCTGTAATGCATTGACAGCAAAGACATACTGTATATATATATTGATATATTTTATGTCGTATCTAATGTCTAAGCACATGTAGTAACTGAATGGTTATTCCCTTTATTCCACAGGGGACTAAATATGTTGCTCTATGAGGTAAAGAATGAGTCTTCAGCAATATGCCCAGTGGTGAATACATGCTGCATGAAGTAACCCAATGTAGCTGAAGCTTCGTAGCATGTATCAAATCAATATACTAAAAAGCCTTAGCAGTGCATACACTGTCTTTAATGCAGAGGTAATTTAACAAATTCCCCACCTTTTGTGGATTTTGCCAGCATTAGACCTGAACATAAAGGTATTTTTATCAATGATGTAAGATTATAAAAAGTATTTTTATCAATGCTTTCTTTGTAACTTATAGCATTGATGTTGTTAGCCTTAAAATAACAAAGCTAACAACAACAATGCTATAAGTTACAAAGAAAGCAGGTCTGCAGCACAACTTATTTACAATAAGCGGAGGTGACTAGTCTTAAGAAATTTGTGAACCTATCGGCTCAAGCCCATCTCCCCAGAGCAAACTGAAATGACCTTTTGCTGTATTCTGTATTTTCTCTATATTCTGCATCTGCTCTCTGCAAATAACTCTCAAACAAAACAGGTGATAAGCAAGACACTGATTGGAGGGACTGACAGTGACATGCTTGCCAGCCATTCCTAAATGTGTATCTTAAGTGGTTGACTTCTCTCCTTTCTGTTTTATGAGATCCTTTCAAACAGAGAACATGTGCCTCATGTTTAGGCACAAACACAGAGCATTGAGTGAAACATTATCATCAAGTAAGAGGTTTTACATGCTCAAACAGTGTTTTGCTTGCATGGGCAATTGGGCTAATGGGATTTAGCTAGTCAATTTATCTACCTTATCTAGCCAATTAGCCTTGCCTAGGATATGTGTTAGCAATTATAATATGTGAATCTTCTTTACACTTATGTATTTATGAATCAAGACTACTTATGTTGTATAGCTAAATAGTAACCTATTTGGGTGGGGAGCTGTTGGCTCAGGGTCCACGGGGGTGACCAGTTGGTTCTTGCTGCATTGCCTGGGTACATGGGAGAATACTCAGGGAGAGGGCTTAACTGTGGGCTCCCTGGAAAAAATGGTGGTGTGGGCAGGGAAATCAGGGCCTAGACAGTCTGGTGCTGGTGACACAAGTGACCATGGGTATAGGGTGAAGTGCAATATGCATGCCATTAAATCCAATGGGGGTGTAAAATCAACATTTCAGTCATTTCAATAAAACCTACAGCCCCTACAATTATTCAGTTAGGCAAAGACACTGCTACTATTCATGGGACAAATTGTTTGAAGTGTTAAGAGTAAACTTCAGTGGATTTCTTTGTATTTGAGAGCAATGTTTGCAGTGTTTGCTAACATATTTGTATTGTCTTATTCATGAAAACTACTGCATGGATCACTACTGCATTGAGATCACAATTTGTTGCCATGTTGTCATGGTCAGAGTTGATGTGTAAAATCTGCAGAAATTATGATGAAATGGATGAGATACTTGATGTTGACTTTTGCCAGTTTGCACTGAAAGCTGGTGTCGTAGGGCTCATGTTCACCTGCACTGATTTCAAAGTGATGATGTTCTCATTATGAGTGTTTTCAGTAGCTTTATGCAGTGTTTTAATGCCCTCTTCTGGCAATACTGGGAATCGCTGTTGATGGGTCAAGGTCACGGTCTCTGCCCTTCAGTGTTGCAAGAGGTATAATTATTACAGCCCCTGTACAATGTGTGTTCAAAAATGCCAAATTAACCCACATGTACAATTATTTTAAGTATATTATTTTTCATTTTTTTGTTTGTTTTTCTATGCTGTTCAAAAGCATGGATCAATTGACACTTGACCTTAATCTATCATAAACTACAGGATCTCATCCAATCAAAATGAAATTATTTCCTCATCCCAAGGACGGCCCAACCCTTTGCACATGTGCAACCATGTGTGTGTGAATGTGGCAGGGCAGAGATGTTTTAGCAGCTCCTCTTTGGGGCTCAGTTTTACTGGAGTAGACTAGTAAATGAAGAGGCACGTGGCATTGTTGAAATTTTTACATAATTCACCGAAAAATTTTGTACAATACTTTTCTCTAAAAATGAAAATTTGAGGTCCTGTTACAATGATTTAACATTTCCCATCTGGCAACACTGCTGCCATCTTAGGCCCCTTTGACTTACCTGATGGTAGGGACAGTTTGTGTTCTGCTCCTTTCAATAGTATGAAGTGTTTGAAACTCCATGAAAGCCCAGCGTAGTTACATAAAATATTTTGCGAAAGTTTATATATTGCAATGTGGGCCTGTCTGACTTTTTAGAAAGTTTAACTTGATCGTAAAATAGAATTGAATGATATTGGCTAATTTACCTAACTTTGGCTACAAACGTTCTGGAATGGATACTTTGGCTAATGAAGTGTTAAATGGCTGCCACCAACATCCTATCAAAATTCACAGCTGTAAGTATTTTACATCGAGGAGCTAGGGCTGTCAGTAATGTTATGTCACCGTATTCATGTCATTTTTCCTATCAGGTATGTTACCTTTTGGATATGTTTTCAATATGTATTTCTATACCATGTGAGCTTTGGTGTTTATACTAGCATTTTTGAAATGCTGACAATTGTCGTATGCTAAAGAGAAAGATGGGTTCCAGACGGGTGTCCAGCTGTTGTGTGTAGCTGTGCTTTTAATTCCATATAATAACATCTGGATGTAAACGATAAATCCACTATATGATCACTTGTTGGTTAGATAACCAACAAGTTTGATGTATCTGCTGGCAGAGACAGAGCTTGGGATGTCAGTCATTTTTACCATCTGCTTGACCACTGTGTTTAAGTCATTTTGCCTGCCGGACAACTATAAGAAACAGGGCACTTGGTCAAACCCAGGATCCTATGTGTGTGTGTCCATTGTTGCTAGTCTTGACCAAAAAGAGGGGTTTCATCTGGTGCTGTGACTTGGATATTTCATAGGATGACATCAGACTTGGCAGGCTCCACTATTACAGTACAAGCAGGGGGCCCTTGAAACTTCTGGAAGCTTACCACACACAGGGTGGTGACATTGACATTGACCAGCGGCAATGTCAGGCATTTCCTCACCTTTCCACCAGGGGCCACCAGAGATCATGGATAGGAAATCATCATGTCCTCCCCTTATCAGAGCAACTTACAACATTTGAAACTGTGGATCATAAAATTATTTTACACCAACATGAAAATTGGGTTTGCCTTTCTGGTGCATTGCTAAAACCATTTCAGGCTTATCTGACAGATAAACACTTTTTGCTGCCTAGGAGACTATGCCTCAGAAAAGGTAGACATACGGAATGCCACAAGAATCCATTCTTGGTCTGTTGCTCTCTTCTTTATATACATGCTGCTCCTTGGCAGTCATCAGAAAGGCACTGTTTTTCAGTTATGCTGATCATACTTAATTACACATTTCTGTATCACCTGAGGATGTAAGCTCAATCAATTCCCTAGATAGATATATTACTGAAATACAGTTTTGGATGCCACACAATTTTCTCCAGCTTAACCACAATAAGACAGAGGTCACAGTTACTGGAGCAAAGGTTCAACGGGAAAAATATTTAAGAAATTAGGGCCTGACACTTTTAAACACTGAACCTGAACTTAAGAGGCACAGTATTACTCTAGATGCTAATTTGAGCTTTCAGACTCATATTAAGAATGTAACCAAAGCTGCTTTTTAACTTCTAAACATTGGCAAAGAATGGAAAAGAAAGACTAATGCACGGTTAGGAGTCCAGTTATTCATTTCTTCATAAATACGCAACACCATTTCTGTTGTTTTATGCACAGAAAACTTCTATAAATATTTGTATTAAATATTTTGAAATTAACATTACACAAAGCTAAATTCTTGCAAGGAAATATTAATTTCTGATTCATCAGAATTTTTTTTTTTCAAAATTTATTGTAACAACTTGCTTTTGAACACCACCATTATTACAAACTGACACAAATTGGACACAAAGCCTCTAGAAAATTACAACTACATAAAGATAAACATGACATTTACAATAACAAATATAATATCCAGTCCAAACATTGCAATTTCCAAAAAAAAAAACTTTCAGAATGTGTAGGTATAAAGTATTATAGCAATTCATACAGGGCTGCACAGTACTCTATGTATTTATACACTGCACTCCGCTTACAAGACTCACATCCATCCAGAATCATTCATTTCTCATAAGCAGATGATTGTTAAAATCATTACAAATGAATGGACAAAATGGAACTGTTTTGAATAATAGTTTTTTTCTCATTCAGTTTAGAAACGTCCTTAGCTAAATACTCAAAATGTGGAACAAAGTGCATTTGAATGTACAGCATTTCCATACAATCCTTAACTGAATAAATGACATAAATTGAATTAAATATAAAATAAATAAAAATAGAAAAAATTAATTACTACATACATTACTTAACATTTTAATTAATATATTAAATTAAAAAAAATAATAAATTAATGAAAACATGGCCCCTGTGGGGCCTTGCTAGCATTGAGTAGTTTAATATACTTTAGCACAGTCATTGTCCTTGGTACAAACAGTCTAGATTCACTTTCAAATTCAACTCTCAATTTATTAATGGGTATTTTAACTCATTATGTGCCACTGCATTGCATTGCATTGAGTATCAAATTACATGTGTGCAAACCCAAAATGATTCATATAAGCAAACTATTTGAAGCTTATGAATATTTACACAGAATTTGTATAGCAATGATTCTGTCCCAGTGTTTTTGATGACTAAAGGCAGTAGATTCCTTCAACAGAATTTCTTATAAATGGAGTGCACTGTGGAAGTATTTTGCATTTACCTGTAAAATTACCATTCTCACTGGCAGGATTTCAGTTAACACACATCACATCTTAACTGTTAGCTTGCTGCTCTCTCTGCACACAATATGTACTTTTCTTCAGGGGCCAGTTTAAATCAAGATAGTAAATACCAGCTGTCTGTCAGTTCATCAAAACAAATTAGCATTGTTAAAATCTTTCAGAATCTTTTCAGACATTTTTTAAAATCTATGTGAGATGAATAAAATCAACTCTCCAGCACAGTAGGATTGATTTTTAAAAAATGAATTCAAGCTTCACTCCTTTTGTTTTGAATAGCAAAGACACAAATAATTACCACTTTTTTATATTGTTCATTTTATAGTCTTTAGTTCAGTTGTGTTTGGATAATATTTTCTGCATAATGACGAATTTCGTAAGGCGGTTTGAACCGGGTCCACCATGGAATACCCCAGTACAGTGCTGCTATGTGTCTGTCCTTTCCAGTAGCAGTAGCCTCACCCCAAATCAGTGGGAATATCACTGATAAATCAAATATCCCACAGTCAGGGATGCCCAATGAGTATATTGGACACATGTAGCTTCTAGCCAAAATGGCCAAAATCCTTACTACCCATATACACTGATCACACACATCTCTCCCTACTGGAAGTACAGACTTATCAGGCAGGTCTCTGTCTCTGTCTCTATCTCCCTACTTCCAGTACACACTGCTGTCCTAGATAGGGTGTCTACACTAATCAGAGGAGAGTGCATACCATGAGCAGAGAGAAGCAGCATGCCCTTTTTACATAGTGGAGACTGATTATCTTCATGTTGAAGAATTCACTGCAAAACTAAACTCAACATCAAAATAGCAATGAATGTGTCAGACTGTAATAACTGATTGATTGATTAGTAATGTGTAATGTGAAATAACTGAATGATGTAAGTGAACTGTCAAAAACAACCACAGAAAGGCCGATGGGCCAGTGAAACTGATGCATAGTGTACCATTGCATACGGGTGAAACAGTGCATATTCACTTCAAAATGGACCAGGTCCTATTTCCTCCAGGATGCAATGGAAATAGTGGGGAAAAAAATCCTTCATCTACAACATGACCCATGGGGAACAACCCAAGCATTTGCATGGGTTGTTCCCCAACATCCACATAGTGTTGAAGTATTCACTGAGATCTTGCACGACATAGGAAAGCCACAAGCCCATATACCACAGATCCAACGAGGGTAACTGCAAACAGGTCATGATCAGTGCTGGAGTTGCTCTAAGATTTTCCACATTACAAGCTCACACAGTGTAACACAGGCCAAATCAATGCACATGGCACCTTCACTGCAATCGTGTGCATCAGTTTGGACGAAGTGGAATATACTTAAAATGAATCAAATGTGTGCAGGCCTTTACCCAGTAAACCAGATGTGTCCTAGAGCTGAAAAACCATTAAAAAGGTAGCAAAATGTAAAAAAGGTAGCAAAATGTAAAAAAGGCATTTTGAGATATTTTGGTCTTCATTAAGTCAATCCATTGGGTTGGTGACAAATGATGAATGCTAAGCTAACAGGGGGTGTGGTCTTGCTACATCTGTGTAAAGGAGATGACTGCAATAACCATAAGGAGGTTGACGAGGCTGGTGAACACAGCAGAGGTTTCTAAAGAGGGAGAAGCCTTTCACACAACTGTATGCCACCAAAAACACGAACATTTCGCTAACTGCCAAATTTTAATACATGAATTGCACTATGTCCTCTGACCCTAACAAATCACAGTCACTTTAAAATATAAACACCCTAATAGTTTTTTTTTTTTTTTTAATCCACCTGAGTTATCTCAAGCTACTACCACCACCAGAACAAACAAGAGAGAAAAATTATGTTTCATCACTAACGTTTGCTTGAGCTCCATCTGGTGGTCACTGTCTTGTCGTCTGTGTGAATATCTACACAAAGACACTGAGAAGCGGAAACTCTGACTTGTCAGGCTGGAGGAGGTCCACCAGAAAGCACACTGTCCCAGAGAGGCCCTCAAACAAGCTGTAAACGCTGCTCACAGAGCAGGACCCGGCCTTGAACTCATCAGTGAACAGGAACTCCGCGAACCTGTGGAGACGTGAAGAAACAGCATGAAGATCACGCATTCCTCACGGGCTGCCGCTGAGGAGCTACTGGTAAAAAGGTCCTTACCTCTGTGCGCGGTAGATGTATTTGGAGTTTCCTGTCAGACGGTACAGGAGCAGGAAGACATAGGCACTTCCCGCAATGCCATGGCAGATGCCCGGGCCTTTCTTCAGTAGACCCTTCTGCCAAACCAGCTCCCCACTGCGGATGCACGTGTCCAGGTACTGCGGCTTCTTGTTGATCAGGTAGGCTTTGGCGAACAAGTAGGCCACACCTGGCAATGACAGAATGTGTAATAAAGTTTTTTTTAGAAATGCTTCTGCACCTGATCCTACAGATCCACAATCCTGAAGAATTGACTTGCCTTTCAACCTACAGCTGACTGACACTTTTTTATGTCTGTCCAATTAATAGGTCAGATTAAGTCATTGATATCTGAGCTTGAACTACGACCTAAAACCAGTTGCCACAAGTGGGCTAAGAGCATTACCTTATGGGTACCAAGAGGACTCGTTTGATTCATTAATAGCATAATACAGTGTTTGAACACTGTACCCTCAAGCCAAGGATTGATTAGTGCCATAATCAAGTGTCAGAACACTCTACTCTTAACCCACGGATTCGTTAACATACAGTAGCGGTAACCGGGCCTCTCACCTGGAGCTCCATGGCACCAGTGCACCAGCTCGTTCTCCCTCTCAATCATAGCACCCAGCTCCGCCGGCCAGTTACAGTTCTGCTCCTGGTTCATCAGGAAGTCCACACTCTGCCATACTAGCTCCCTCTCACTTGCTGACAGCAGCTCCTGGTATGACAGCAGCATCTGCAGGATGGAGGACAGGCCGTGGGCCGCACCTGTGAAGGAGACGCATGCACGCGCACGCATACACGCACACCAACACACACACCGCATGCACACACCCATGCATATAGACGCAAAAACCCACACCACATATGCATGGGTATCAACAAGCACACAAGCAAACACACACGCACAAGTGCAAACACACATCACACATGCACGCATGCACAAAAATACACCCAAATACATGCATACATAATAAATGCATGCAACATACAAAAAGACACGGCCCACATGCACACACGCATACATGGAAACAGACACACCAATTGCACAGATGCAAACGCATGCACACACACGTGCATTCGTAAACAAACACATGCAAACATGTATCGTGCATATACAGGCATGCATACACATATGAATACACACCCACATATATGTAGTTACACACACACACAGACAGACACACACACACACACATTCAGGCCACAAGCACAAAACACATAAACATGCACGCATATTTCCAGGCATGCATGTACATGTACACACAAACATACCCATGCACACACACACACACACACACACACACACACGCGCGCACACATAGACACACATACAGTGACTTGCAACAGCACTGACTTATAAGCATAATTCTACATCCTATGTGTCTGGCCATGTGAACATTTACATATACTGGAACTGGAAGGGGAAAACCATGTTGAACTGCAATGACAAACTTTGAGTTCTGGGTGTATGTTATACATTTCCCTTGTTTGTGGCTTTACTCAGAGATATAATGAAGATAAAGTGCCAAATGTAGTATTTGCAACAACTAGGCACAGTCTGGTTAACTTCTTCCCAGAAGAATACATTATGGTCAAGAACAGGATTTTGCCAAATATAAACATTTCTTCTTAAGATGAAGCATAAGTCCTCAAGACCGCAAGTGCACATGCTTATATCCACCCAGGCAAACACCCCCCCACCCGCTACCAACATAATGGTACTGCTGTCATATTAAAGCTAATGAGAAACTGGAATACATGCAACCCCAAGTGCAGTGAAATAACAATGGCATTAATGTCTGATTTAATCACACATTTATTTCAGGCGGGCCAAACCCATAGTAGTCTTTAATTATTTGAACCCACATTCAAACTTTAAGTGAACATGAGAACAGATAAAAATACAGTAAGTGAGTCCAAATACACTCTTTTGTGTTTTTTACAATTACAAAGACTGCTGCAAAATTTAACCCATGTCCAGTTTCCAACTTTCTTTTAAAGGTTACCATAAGTATGGAAAAGAAAGATGTAATTTGAGCAAGCACGCAATTTTTTAAAAGCAATTCTGAAAAGGTGTCATTTAGTGTAGGGAAGGAAATGCATGAGGGAATTATTATGCAATGACAAGCATACAGATTAATCGGGATTAGAATGACATGCAATTTCTGTTGAAATGGGATTTAAAGAAATCAGAAATAAATGAATCAATAGCTGAATTTTGAATGTTTATTTCACCACCACCTCATCTAACAATCTGTACAAATTTTGCCCAGTGTTAAAGTCTATGTTTTCATGCAAACATTGCAATAACCTCTTTGCTTACTAGGACTTTTGTGTTGGTGTGAATGTTAAATCTTCCCCCTGAAAGACTTCTCCATCCGGCACTATCAAGGAAGAGTAAGGTTAGCTTTAATAAGAGAATACACAACAGGCTCAAAAAAAAGTGGTGATGTTAGAGGCAAATGATAAGGATCACTGGGAAGGCCTCAGTGGCCTCTTTTTGTGCTCACTACAAGAAGTGCCCACCTAGCATCTTGGGCTCTTTGGCGTAAGTGCAGAACAACAATGTAATTAAGTGAGGTAGCATTGCTGGAATAACAACGGAGGAAAGAAGATTTTAACCCTGGGTTTGAAATGCTAGCAGCTCTTACCCAAATACTCTGTTCCGTAGTACGAGTACATGAGAGGAAAGGCTTTCCTTTTCTTTCTTGCGTACTGCTTGCCAGACTCAATTATGGCCTGACAAATAGCCTTTATTTGATCCGGACTCAGTATCTGGAAGAAATGTCATAGAAGAATGATTCAAGAGACCAATACTCTCAACATTTTTTTTCTTTGTAAAGTAATTACATCACTTATGGCTCATGTGCTGCACTTAACACATCAAAATCAAAATCCACCTGTCATCGGGAACAAGCAATCATTTGTACTCACTCACAAACCTGCTCTATAGACTACATTCCCCAAGCACTACTCCTGTGCACAGACTACATCATCCAAGCATTCCTACTGGGACGACTAGATTACCAAAGCAGTCATTCTGGGCAGACTACATTACCCAAGCACTCCCCCTTGTGTGGATTATTTTACCCAAGCACTCCCCACAGTCTGCCCTTTTATGCAGTTCTCATGGAGATATTTTAAGGATAAAAGTCAGACAATATAAGCATCAGGCTTACAACAGCCAAAACCATTAAAAGCTTATGTCCACATCTGTTAATACTATTGATTTTAGTGCTTTTCCAAGCTGTCCACTGCAAAATCTTTTTTGGACATTCTGTTAATGGCACATTCGTATTTTCCCTCACAACAGTCCCCTCTAGTGGCTACAAAGCGTTAATGAAGCCATGTTCGAACTATGGTTGTGTGAATTGAGGCAGATGAATGAGTTACACCTATGAAAGTTACGTTATTAGCACCACTCTCAACAGCATGCGAGTGATACCTTTCCATTCGCGCCCTCTCGGGTTCTTACCTCTATTTCCAGTTTCTGTTTCAGCACCAGAGCAGCGCAGAGGTAACCCGCTCTGCCCACGAAGAGTTCATCAGAGCCGCACTCGAGAAAATTAATTGGCGCACACACCTCCCACAGGTTTCGAAATTTGGTGAGGGGCCTCACAAAGTCGGACAAACCCAAAGCTTTGTAGACCATGGCAGCCACAGCATAAATGCCCGCCCCGCCGAGGAGAAACGCAGCTCGCATGTTCTTGTCTGGCTCCGCGTCAACGTACCTCATGGACAGGTCTATTATCTGTTTCGCTGTTTTAAGGTAGACGTCCTTTTGCTGAGAAAATAAAGGGGATTCCGAGACATAGTATAACATATATGCCACCCCAGCTGGACCATCATACAGCCCCCCGTCGCAGTCGTTTGAATCAAAAGGCACCTTCTTTAGGATCTTCTCTACTGTCGCAATCACAGTGGGCACTATCGCCTCATTGCCTTGCCCCGTGCATAAGGCACCTCTGTAGTCTGCGAAACGGTTTGCAAAGCAACGCTTGTTTTCCATCATAGACGACAGTGAGAGAATGGGTGAAATTTAGGAATATGCTGATCCTAATACAATCCCACTGTCCCCTTTCCGAGCTGCGTATTAACCGATGTAGTATTAACAATGTAGTACTAAAGTGAAAAAAATAAAAACCTTTGGTTCAGTTCCAAGACATTTCCCGTTGACAGCCCATCGGTATCGTTGTTGTTTCCATGGAACCCGGAAATGGTATATTCTTGATACCAGTGATTTGTGGGACTTGTATTTTCCACAATGATAACAGAAAATTCTACGCGCAGAATTGTTACTGCGCAATACAAATTGATCCAGGCTAAAATGTTCTTAACTGCATAGCATTCTCACAAATCGTTTTGCTTTTTACACTTAAGCAAATAGTATATTTAACATTTAACCTGAATATTCACGCGTTATTTCTGAGCTCTTGTCCACGAATTAACCACATTCATGGATAGGGTACCACACGCTCAATACATCCTGAATATGCAACAGTTCTTAAAGTCACAACCCCTTCTGGTCACTTACATCTAAAAGGAAAGCATTTCCTACGCGCTCTGCCTCAACTGTTCCTTAAGAAGTGGTATTTAATGTGATGTAGTGGAATTTTAGAATTTTAGTTGAATTTTAGAATTTTAATTTAGAATTATTTAAATTCTAAAATATTGGTGTATGTAGACTACATTACATAATGGCAGAATAGGGAATGGCCAAGGGAACAGGTTTTGAGGACCAGTATATCTTGGCCTACTGGATGTCAAAAGGTAACTGTAACAGTAAGTTTACTAAGGGCACAAAGAAAGTATGCAATTACAACAAAGATGCCCGGTCTCGGGCTCGTCCAAAAACCTCCTCAATGGCATAAGGCAACATCAAGAGACGGCTCGTGTTGGAGGAGGTGAGAAGACAGGAGGAGGCAGAGCGACACGCCAGGGCCGTCTCAATGGCGAAGCAGGGCCAATGGACTAACTGGGAGAGCCTGGAAAAGAGGAATCTCAGCTGGCGTGACATCTGGGAGACGGAGGGATCTCAGCTAAGTTTTGTCATCAGAGCCACTTATGGCCTCCTACCCACACCCCAGAACCTGAAACAGTGGTTGGGAGAAGACCCCACTTGCTCCCTTTGCCAAACACCTGCATCACTAAGGCACATTCTAACAGGATGCACTATGAGCCTCACCCAAGGGCGTTACACCTGGCGGCAAAACCAAGTTCTCAGACACCTGGCATCAAACTTGGAACAGAGGCAAAGCACCACAAATGCCTTCCCACAAACATCGGCAGGAAATGTCCACTTCACACCATTTGTACCAGCAGGCCACCCTCCAAAGCACCATATAACATCAAAGGATGCAAGCATTCTGCAGGCCGCTCGGGATTGGAAAATGGACGTGGACTTAAAAAGAAGCTAGTGTTTCCCCGAGACATTGTGACTACAACACTCCGGCCAGACTTGGTCCTGTGGTCCACGACAGCCAAGCTGGCATACGTTGTGGAATTGACAGTACCATGGGAAGATGGCGGTGAAGAAGCCTATGAGAGGAAAAAGACCAAGTACTCTGAACTGGCAACTGAAGCTGCCCAGAACTGCTGGAAGACCAAGATTTTCCCTGTAGAAGTAAGATGCAGGGGATTCACTGCTACATCCATGACCAATCTACTGAAGAAGATGGGCGTGAGGGGTCGCTCTCTCCAGCAAGCAATCAAATCCTTGTCAAATGCAGTGGAAAAAAGCAGCCATTGGCTTTGGATTAAAAGGAAAGCCAACTGGGCTGCAAGATGAAGACAGGAGGGTATAGAACCGAGGGGGGTGTACCTGGGACGCCAGATATCACTGTTGAGCCCTCTGGAGATGTCGTGGGATTATCACCGAAACATCAAAGAAGGAGGGTGCCCACCTGATGACCCCAATGACGGACCTACCCTCCCTTTCATTAATCATCAATCCCACTGCCAACATCAACAGTGCCGATTTACCACAGGGATTGAAACATCAAGTCCTATTAGCTCTAATAATGTTATCAGAGTTTTTGTATCCTTACAGATTTCCACAATCATTCTGGGAACAGAAGGCAGGGAGTGGTTATTTCGTAGTCACTGTGTCATGTCTATCACTCTTATTTGCTCAGCCTCAATGGGGCTTATGCAAACCGGATGTACAGTACAGGGAGGGAATAGAAAGAGTAGCGGTTAGCCATTTCCCTAAGTGAATTTCATAAGGAAGTATTGGATAGCTTTTGGTGAAACAGCTGTTTAATTTAATCTAATTGCTGCCAAAAGTGTCTGAGGTGTGCTATGGAGGGCTACATTCACGACGTGATATATTATCAAAAGAAATGAGGAGTTTCTCTCAGTTCTTTCCTGCCCAGCTGAAGTAGGTCGCTCACTCTCAGGCCTCCCATTGAATAAGACAGGTCAAATCCTCTGTACAGGCATCAATGTTTACGATGAAGGGCTGTTGGGGATTAGGGTAGGCCACAACATAGTCCCCTTCCGGCCTGGTAAATGTGACCAAAAACAGTGTTACACTCTGAGATCAAATGCAACAGCAGGGGTGCAGCAGAGTGCATAAAGCAGCAGGGGATGAGGCAGTAGGTGGGTACCCTGTGAACAAGCTGGCTCTCTTTAAAGGTTCTCTTCAAAAACAGAAACGGAGACATCTGAAATAATTATTATGAATAAAATACAAGAGATGCAATTAGAAGAAATAAAAGTGGTTAAAAGAGGACTATGCTTATTTAAAACAATGTGTAAAAATTGTCAAAACTCCATCTTATATCCTTACAACTTTCTGTCATAGTACATTACTAGGCTTTTCTCCCTTCTGTGTATGTGTGTGTGTGTGTGTGTGTGTCTCACAGGTAGCTGAGGAGAATGTGACTCAGGTACAGTGATGGACAGCTGAATGAGATATTAAAAATGACATCTATATTTTTTTCTAGTGCGTCATTAGTCCTTTCATAACTCAGTTAGAGGAACACCAGTCTGGAAATCTAGAAATGATTTCATGTTTGAAATATTTCTTTTACTCTGATATCCTTGTCTAATCCTTGTTTAATCATTTTGTCTAATCCTTGTTTAATATCCTTGTCTTGACTTTGGCACTTGGAAGAGGAACTTCAGTAACTTTAATTTCATCTTTGCCAAAGTCATTAGGCATTGACAGCTCATCCAATAAAAAAAATAAAAAAAAAAATAAAAAAAATAAAAACTGAAGCTGCAGAGCAATTGCTGAGGGCATAACAAGGAAATGCCTTTGGATTTGGATATAGGTCAGGGGAGTGTCTAGGTATAGGGTACATGCGAATAGCCTTTATTTCGTGTGGCAATAAAACAGTGTTTAATAGAAAAAACACTGTAGATTTCAAGTGCATGGAACATACTACTAATTTCAGGAACAAGGTCAGGCAGGGTTTTTATTATGCGTGACCATATAAATCACCAGTTCATCATGCAGTCACAACACACTAGGTCTCTCTTTTACAATTCCTTCCTTATGCCTCCTTCCTATTGATATTGCTTGCTGCTGTAGCGTAGTGCCAGGAAGTGGTTTCCCCACGATGAATCTGAAATTATCAGTCTATAGCATGGTAGTGTTTAGAGGCTGTGAGAGTTGTGAAAATGATTCACCACATTGACATATGGCCCATGTACTGGAGCTTGTTTTCTCATACCGACTGCTATATTATAGGATGATGAAATGCAATAATGAGACAGGACAGGATCTGGCAATATCTTACATTTGGATCACTCTGATTAGACCCACAGTCTGATCATCTGAATGTTTGAATCCTGTCTGTAATGTGTTCTGCTCATTTCATGAATCAACTTCAAACTGTCGTGAGAGGTTTCCAGTCCACAGCTACAAGTTACAAAGCCAAAAATTATGAGGGTAAATTTTTAACACAACAAAGTTATTACATATTAATAATGAACTAAAATGATGTGTTTGTTTCATATATTTCATTATATTTCATTATATTTTCAAGAAGACATATAAATAACAATTACCACAATTGTCTGTTTGGAGAGAGCTAACATGAAACAATAAGAAATAAGCAAAGATGTGGTTCATGAAAGAAATACACTGTAGCACAGTTGCCACATGTTGCAACTATTTCTATCTTTCTAGCTGCATATTTGTACACCTGTGTAAGCTACGTAAATTGTTCTGGATAAGAGTGTCTACTAAATGACAGTAATGTAATGAAGTGTAGTGTAATGTATACCATTGTAGCTGAACCCACATGCCTGATACATATCGCGACCTGAAATAACTGTATGTACACTAGCAGTTACTGTTGGTGAAGTGAAAGCAGGAGAAGAGCGGTAAATAGCTTTTTAAAAAGAGAGGCTACTTCCTCTTACAGGGCAAAGGCAGCTGGCCTTACATGAATTTCACTTCCTCCTCTGGTCCTTCAGAGCGCAGTATATCTCCAGCCTGCTCACTCTCAGAGCTCACTCTCTCCTCTCACCATGGGCAACTGGGTAGCCAACGAGGGACTCTCTAGCTTTGTCATTGTGAGTGTCTCCTCTTTCCATCTGTCTGTTCTGCTCTGTTTTTGTCAACCGAACTGACTGAGTTAAATTGGATTTTTTTTCAGCTGGTGTGGCTTGGGATCAATGCTTTCCTATTTGTGCACTTTTACATGGCCTTTCTCACTGAGAGGTTCTACTACACCAGGGTTCTCCTTGGGGTAAGTGAATGAATTGTGTTCAGCTCAGCATGGGTTAACCAGTTTTTTGGGTCCATGGCTTCATTTGTAAATTAATACATGGATCTCTAAATAGGTCATAAATGTAAGCAATATTTGCATACTTTCTCTGGTTCGAACATTGTACTGTGGAAAATGTTACAAATTGAGGAAAATGTTACAAATTGATGAAGCTCAGTTCTTCTATTTGCAGTTAATTTGCCAGTCTTAGTTTAGGGTCTGGTTAAAAATAGCTCAAAGTGTTTACTCCATCGATGTATAAAATATTTAAAACAACTGAATGGCAGATTTTCCTTTCGGTGGCGATGGCCATCCTGTTAGAAAGAGGAAGCAGGTGTGTGCGTGGCTGCAAAGGGTGTAGCACCTGCAGTGGAGCTGCACTGTGACTGGCTGAAAGGACTTGTGTTGCTGTCTCGCTCCAGCACGCCCTGTCATGGGCCAGAGCCCCTGCTGCCTGCCTCAATTTCAACTGCATGCTCATCCTGCTGCCGGTCTGCCGAAACCTGCTCTCCTTCCTGCGAGGCTCCGTCCAGGTGAGTGTCAATACATACATAGCTAGGTGCATTTATAACGTGTTTAAAGTACATGTCATACAGCATATATAATTTCATATTTTAAAATAAAAATAGCTTTTTTCCATATGTGGACTTTGCTATTTGTGTGTGTGTAGCGCTGCAGCCGCAGTGCTGCTCGGCAGCTGGACAGGAACCTGACCTTCCATAAACTGGTGGCGTACATGATAGCCTTTCACACCGGTGAGACCTTTGTTTCTCTACCCTGTTGTAATATATGCACACCCAAAGGGACTGTGTGTCTCTGAGCCTGGCACTTCTCCATGGAGGCTAGTATTTCCTTACTACTGACTGGAATTGTTCTCACTGTTTAACAATTGGCTGTCATCCAGTCCACCTGAGCGTCATTAATCTATATTTATATATCAGTTGAATCGTGAAAATATATCTTAAATTCCTCCAATAATTTGACAAGTATTGAATTATATAACCTTTGGAAAGTATTTAGTTAGCCAAGTAAGCAGGTACTAGGTGGAGTGGGTTAAGGCTTTGTTCATGTACGATATGTGCAGCTGCACACTTTCACAGGGGTTGAGCATTGCAGATAAAAATCCTTTAGAATGTAGCATAGCTACATTAACACATAAAATCACTTAGACTGTTTATTATTAATTATCGGCCACTGTGTGATGCAGTTGTATGCATAAAGAACTGCAGGACAACATGTTTTCATTTTCTTCATCCTGTCTCGTGTCAGCTGTCCACATTATGGCTCATCTGTTCAACTTTGAGTGGTTCATGGGCGGCCAGCTAGACAGCAACAACACCTTGCCCTATGTGCTGTCCCAGATTGGCAATGGAGACAACCGGTCTTTTCTGAACCCCATCAGAACCAGAGACACTGTGAGTCCTCATTCCTATTGGCTCTCCAATTTGTCAAAGAGACAACAATGAGAAAAATATGTAACCATGTTCATTCTACAGGTGAAATTATGGATGACAGGCTCAGCACTAGTGAGCTGCAGGTTTAAACACTTTCCTCACTATTGTTGCCACAGAGAGAAGATTACCCAAAGTGGTGTGGATAGCAGGCCTTGCAACAGACAGTAGGCTCAGATGTGATTATCATAGTAGACATGGTCCACATCCATATCAGTTCAGAGGAGTGGTGGGTCATACTTTACATCATAGTGGCCTTGCACCTGTAAAATTACAGTAGCAATTCACCTCTTCATTTCAGGGAAATTGTTACCTTATACTTTGTGTCTGTGTACATGTAATTACAGTTGATCACTGATCACTGATCAACTGAACAGTGCAACCGAAATATGTTACCATATTTTACCTGTATTCTTAACCCTTATCCTGGGCTGTGTAGAGCTACTATAATAACGATAATATGTGCAAGTGCTATGTAAATACACACATAAAGTGTACATATGTAACAAAGTTGAATGTTTAAAGTTTTTCAGTAAGTAATGTGCAACAAGATTTATGTACAGAAATACATACGTAATTATAAGGGTGTGAAGGTCTAACTATGTAATTACGTATGTATGTAAAGTCTAACCCAAAAATGTAAAAAAAAAAAAAACAAAGCACATTAAACTCATATACTCTTTAAAAATTTTTCCTTGGTACAGAACCCAACCTATGTGATGTTCACCACCATTGCTGGGCTGACTGGAGTGGTGATCACTCTGGCTCTGATCCTCATAATCACATCCTCCATGGAGGTCATCCGCAGGTCCTACTTCGAGGTCTTCTGGTTCACCCACCACCTCTTCGTCATTTTCTTCATTGGCCTGGTTATCCACGGAGTTGGGTGGGTGCTCCACTTTTATATGACATTACATTGTCATCTAGAAGATGCCCTTATCCAGAACAACTTGTGCATCTAATGAAGTAGCAAGAAAAAGTTGTGTAACCAGGATGCCTCTAACCATGCGTGAATGAGCATCAGTGCCAAACATAAGGCTGAGATTGTGAATGTGTGCCCAGACAGTGAGCCCTTTTAGGACCAGGGTAGAGTAGCCCTGCAGGCGATGTGGTCTTCTAAGACCAGGGTAGAGTAACCCTGCAGGCACTGTGGTCTTCTAGGACCAGGGTAGAGTAGCCCTGCAGGCACTGTGGTCTTCTAGGACCAGGGCAGAGTAGCCCTGCAGATGCTGTGGCTTTCGAGGACCAGTGACTCAGACTTTCTCCGTTCTTCCTCTTTTGGCCAGGCGAATTGTGCGAGGCCAAACGGCTGAGAGTCTGAAGCAGCACAACCCAGAGCAGTGTGCCAAATACTTTGAGACATGGGGACAGAATGGCACCTTTTGTCCTGTACCAAATTTTGCTGGGAACCCACCAATGGTAAGAAATCACTGATTAATACAAAAACAATAACCACCATTTTCACTGTCTATGTAAATATTGCTTGTAGATCCTATTGCTTTTCATATTGATTTTCTCTCATAATTTGTTTGGCTGCTGTTGCTTTTATTTTCAGACATGGAAGTGGGTGGTGGGACCAATGTTCCTGTATTTGTGTGAGAGACTAGTTCGATTCTACAGGTCGCAACAGAAGGTTGTCATCACAAAGGTAAGTGCTGCTGAAATGCAAGGCCTGCTCTGATGGGTCCTGCCAAACATATACAGATATTATGCTTTAAATAGTATTAGGGCTGATCTCTGCAGTGCCTCTCCTTGAAACCGTTCTTGTTGCCCTTCTCTTTACTTTTAAGGGCTTCCATGTGCTCACCAAGTTGAGCCCTGAACTGGACACACCATTTCATTAGTCTGAATAAGGCATTGTGTAACACACACTACTTTACACAACTTCATTAGAAATGCCAAATTTAATTTGCTAGATGTCTGTCCAGTTCTGGAATCTGTGTAAAATTTTATTTACTTTATTAATGTCCAAACTTTGTCTCACTGTGGTTTAGTGTAATTGCCAAATGCATCCAATTTCCTCCTTAAAATCATGTAGAGTTTAACCAGAGATACCATAATTACGAAACTGTTTCAATATGTATCCAGATGTAATTAAGTTTACGTTTTCTGTGTACACAATTTCTGTGCAGCACAGGAGTAGGTTTTTGCCATGCATCTCTTCACCCCCAAATCTCCTCACCACCCCTCCGCCCACCCTCCCCACAGGTGGTGATGCACCCCTCCAAGACCCTGGAGCTGCAGATGAAGAAGAAGGGCTTCCAGATGGAAGTGGGACAGTACGTGTTCCTGCAGTGCCCCTCTGTGTCCCAGCTAGAGTGGCACCCCTTCACCCTGACCTCTTCCCCAGAGGAGGACCACTTCAGCGTCCACATCCGCATCGTTGGTGACTGGACGCAGGGACTATACGAAGCCTGCGGCGGAGACAAGCCAGGGTTTCAGGACGCCTGGAAACTACCAAAGTAGGTTCAAACTGCACTGCTTTGTGTTAAAAGGCCATTATAAGGCCAAGTATTGATCAGAATTCAGAAACATTTATGTCCAATGAAAATAATTAAGTAATTTGTACATGTATATATACATGAATGTGCCATTTCCTTTTTTCTGATATTGCGATATGCTGGAAAATCTTGATTTTACAAAGGGGATGTGGTGTTGACAGTTACATGTGCTTCTGTTAGGAAATAATTATGTGAAGAGGAAGCAGGGAAATAGAGGATCTAAGCAGATTTCAGTCTCTGGGAGCCATACTGAAAGGGACACTTCTGTGGCCACATAGTACTGTATCATATTGTCTATAGCAGCTACCAAGCTGTGGGTGACTGCGTTAAAATGCACCTAAGCTATTCCTATCAAGAATTATCACTAGTTCATCCTGCTCTTATCATTTAATATGTCCTTATCTGCGGGAGAATTAAACTACTCTTTGTACCCTGAAACAATTTAAAATGTATCATAAACAAAATCCAGGGAAAGTGATTGGTTAGATGGTCCCAGCACATACCAAGTAAATTGCTTTCAAAAGACACAAAAAAAAACTGTTTGACCAACACCATTCCCTGGGATTTAATGTTTCAGAGAAGAACTCCAGATGAACTGATAAACCCTTATAATTACATACCCTCATAATTATATATAAGGACAATATAAGCCCTTATAAAGAATTCATTAAACATTAGTAGAGAGACTCATACTGAAATCTACAATGAGTAGTGACATCAAAAGTGGCCTGGCTCTCTTGAACGCAGGATGGCGGTGGATGGGCCGTTTGGCACAGCCAGTGAGGATGTCTTCCGGTACGAGGTGGTCATGCTTGTGGGTGCTGGCATTGGGGTCACACCCTTTGCTTCCATTCTCAAGTCGGTGTGGTACAAGTATGTCCATGAGAATGCCAGCGTGTTCACCAAGAAGGTTTGTATTTCCCAATGCGCTGCACCTTATCACCAACTAAAGTCAATAAATCAAGAGATTATACCTACAAAAATACAACCCAACACCCTTTTACCTCCTTCAACGTACTCCAGGGTCTTCATGGTTTAGATCTGAAACAAAGTACATACATAGGGCTCCTGAGTAACTCTAGTTAAGATGCTTACTTTGACCTCAAAGTGAGCGCTGCAGCCTAAGTTTGACCCCAACTATGTCATCCACTAATGTTGACTGGGACCCCACAGTGGTGGAGCAAATTGGCTTCAGTTCTGCGAGGTAGGATGGCCAGGGCTTCCCTGTTTCAGGCTGTCAGGCTCCTGTGAGTTGCTTGGATGTCAGTGGAGTAGCTCCTATCCTGCAATGTAGCTCCAGTGTAGCACGCTGTGTGATCTGCAGTGTGAAAAACAGCTGTTGGCTGCATGCAAGCGTTTCAGAGGATTGCATTTGTCTCACCTCAGTGCTCCTATGCAAGTGCAGAGATTGTCATGGTGAGACGAGCCTAGTGTTCACTACTCATTTTTCTGATAATATACAAGGTTTAAATTTTACCTGATAAGACGTTAACCTTTGAATATTGACATTAGCTGATGGCATTTCAGACTACAGCTTCTGAATTCTGAACTGGCGTGGAAAGACTAAGAGTCTACCTTGTTAGCAATCCTACTTGTAGCTTAGCAATTTAAATATTGAAAAGATTATTCAATCCTCTAACACTGCAATTTGATTGATGAATTTAGGCTAGGTTTACTTTTATATGACCTACACACTATTATGTAGTCAGTGACTGTACAGTGAATAATAAAGTTGCATCACAGAATAAATGATTCCATCACTTGAAGATGAACCGCAGATACAGAGGCCTGATTTTCATTGCTGATGTTCCAGATCTACTTCTACTGGCTGTGCCCTGAGACCCAGGCCTTTGAGTGGTTTGCAGACTTGCTGCAGAGTCTGGAGGGACAGATGCTGGAGAAGGGAATGACTGACTTCCTCAGTTACAACATCTACCTGACCAGGTGGAAGGATACAGAGGTGAGTTAGAGTGGACTAGAGTTGATATGAACACAGAGGAGCGTAAGTAAGTTGGCTGGGGTTCAAACCTACTACATGTTGGCTTGTCCTTAATTTTAAATAGGGAATAACAATGCAAGTTTTACTTTCTCTTTCCTTTACTACCCATTTTTCATGAATTTCAGAGACCAGTGGTCTCATAGTGTTAAGTACTGCAATAAATACTCTACTATGAGTAGGACATACATCAATGTGGTTTGACTGAATCCAGATCTGCATATCTCTTAGTGGGATAGCTTCATTCATTGTAAGACTTGTCAGATTTACCTAGGGATCCTGGGTGGTAAAGCGTTCTGTGATACACAATATGGACTTCATTTTTCTTTCTGCTGGTGATCGTTGCTTTGCTCACGACCATTTTTTATCCCTTGTGAAGGCGGCCCACTTCACAGTTCACCATGAGGCAGAGAATGACCCAATCACCGGACTGAAACAGAAGACCCGATATGGGAAACCCAACTGGGACACTGAGTTCAATACCATTGGAGCAAAGCATTCTGGGTAAACACAAAGTTTTCTGCCCCCAATTTCCACTATGATTGAAATTTAAAAACAAGTAAGAGACAGTTTAAACTTCCCAATTTTGTAAAAGTGCAGTTTCACAGTGTGCTTGCAGAACTCCATGAAGCACGACTGCCCTGCCCTGCTCTGCCTCCCACACGGATGCATGAGCTCTGTCACTAAGCCTTGTGCATTTTGCACATTACTTCCACAGGAATTCCCCTACAACTCATCCATTGGTGGGGAGTGTGTAGTATGTGGGGAAGTCATTCAGTGTGTGAAACTGGAGATCAAATTCAATGCTCTCTGTTAAAATCATCTAAGACTGGGCTAATATATTTTGTGCAGATATCTATTAACACATGCCATAGATTACAAAGAAGGTACTAGTTCTGTTGAGGTCAATTTATTCATACCTGTGTTATGATTTACCACAAAACAATGCCTGTGGCTTAATCTTATGTTTTATTTCTTTCTCTTCCTCAACTGCGTATTCCCATGTGTCACAGGTCCAAAGTTGGGGTGTTCCTGTGTGGCCCCACTCCTTTGGCAAAAGCCTTAGAGAAACAATGCCTGGCCCACTCCCTGTCTGGGGTTGACTTCATCTTCAATAAGGAGAATTTCTGAACATGCATTGGCACTCCACTCCACTTACTCAAACACCTTCATCTTCAAGCCTCCTAACCTCCTTGATGTCATCACTGTAGAGTCAGGACTGGCTACAGTCACTTTCCAAGGGCAGTATTATATTTTTATGCTTGATCTTATGGACATAAAGGTATTTTTAAGGTGTTTTTGCCATTTTTAAAAACATCAATTAGATGATTAATGAATGGCAATCCATGTATTGATACCTTAAATGATGCTGAAATAAACAGTAAAGTATTGTGTACAAATAAATAATTCATAGTTTACAATTTTCAGATGCTGTTTTTGTATATTTAATGGCAAAGATAAAGATTTGTTATGGAATGTCTATATCTGAGCATGTGCTATGGTATAAGTATAATGTAAGTGAGCTTCTATCTGATTTTACTGTACCTCAAACTTTTTCTCAGCTTAGAATGGAACCATTGAATGAAATACAAGTTAGTGTTAAATTATGCGGTTCACATTCGGACAGATTTAGACAGATGAAGACAAAACAGCGAGCCTTTTCTTTACGGTGTAATGAACAGTAGCCACATTGCTAAGACACCTGAACGGTTGCTACAATGTCTGGGGAGTTCCCTGCTTGCATCTAGCCAGATCACACATACTGTAATTTTCTAACTCTGGTCAAGATGAAAGAGCTTTATTCTGGGAAGCAATTCTTGACATGGTTTCATTTTGGCCGACTGCTAAACTTTGAGGTTGTAGAATGTGTTTCTTGCTCAAACATATGGGGAAATAACAACTTCACCACAAGAGTTAGCTCTTGATTTAACTTCCAAAATACAGAAAAATTACTCGCCCTGGTTTCAAAACATCTGTTCCTCTTTTTACAGTACTTATTCTTTCAAAACTGTTTATCTTTTATTGAACTTTCGCAAAGATTTTCTCAGGGTTCTGATAAGTATTCATGAATGCTATAAACATGTGTTTGCTTAGCTCTGATTAATTTTGATGGGGGGAACCGTTGCATTTACACTACCTCTTGGTATACTTGTATTTATAGGATGCTCTTGAAAATGAGATGTCTCTTCTCAAGGCAGTCAACAAATTTGTACATAAAGTAAATACCAGGATGTATGCTAGTATGTCTCAGCAAACTTTCTACTCTCCAATACTCAGCTGGCCAAAACAAGACCCAGAGGACATGGGAATGTTTATTGTGATATTGCAGAATGGAACATTATGATGTTTTCATTTGAACACGCCTCAAACCAGAAAAAATGTAACTACATAGTGAGTAAAACTTTCAAATCCCTTGTAAGATTTGTCATAATTTTTGTTGCATTAAAGCAATTAAATTGCAGCAATAAACATCCATACCTCAGGTATGAACATTAGACTATATTATCTGTCAGGTTTTAATAAAATATGTTTCCAGCTTGATTATGTTCATTGTAATAATGTTCATTCATGTGTATTTATTCAAATAAAAACTTTATTCAAATAAAAACTGTACAAACATTTTAAGATCTTAGTACTAGGTATTCTAGATGTTCAAAGTTACCTAAAAAGACTAAAAAATGTGGCATTAACTTTATTGAGTGTTGTAGTCTCAGTTTTTCCACTGTTTGAGAGGTAGATTTTTCCAGAATAATGTATTCTCACTGCATGATATCACTAATGCAATATAGTATTAAATTAGAGCACAGTATCACCACAGACAGAGTCTCCCTGTGACAAGAGGAACATACTCTGACCACAGGTATGAATATGAGCTATAGGTATTATTCTCAATTTGATTAAATTGAGTTTGACGTAAAAAAAAAAAATGACACAAATCTTCAGCAGTAGTAAGATCATGTTTGACTTCCTCAGAAATGTTTTTTCCATCAATTCACCATTTCAAATTTGTGTCTGCATTTTTTTTTAAAAAAGTGACCGACTTACCTACTATCATATTCATGCAGTTAAAATGTATATGAACAAAAATAAAGTATCTGAACAAAGCCCTGCACATATTATGTGTTAAACTATTGCTATTGTGGCATTTCTTCTGTATGAGGACCCAGAGGGAGACTGCTGGAAATGACTGCTACTAGTCCAACACTGTTGCCCTTTTCATTTATTAACACCCTATATTCCACTAAACAGACACTGGGTTTTAATAAGAGGGACATTCAGTGTATCTGACCGCTAGCAAGACATTACATAATCTGGAAAATAGGGTACAGGCTTGTATAAGGCTTGTACACTAGCTAACAAAGGTATGTCAGTAACCTGCCACCCAAATCTTACTTCGGCACCCCAGCACTCCACTTTCTAATCACAATGTGAAGGGCCAGAAAGCCCATTAAACACCAGTCCCTGATCATCTTATTGTTAACGTGAAAGGTACATGCTGGAATCTGACTATATAATGAGATAGGGTCTATTTGTCTAGTTCACACAGTGCTGGTGTGCACTGGTGACATGTGTAATAGAAAAAGGAATCTTATACAGCAATAAGTTATTAGGCAACGTAAAATAGACACAGAAATATGGCATCTGAACGGCAAGCATGACAAGTTTCTGACTAAAGACAGTTGGGAACATCTCTGTAGGACGTGTAATTTTTAGATAGGTAGGGGAATCTCTGCAAGTGTTGTAAAACTACATCATGCTAATTACACTGAATTTCACTGATTCCATCTTAACCAGAATAAACTATAATTCATAGTTGGCGGCAAAGAAGACAAAATCAGAGGTGTACACAAACAGTGGCCTCTTCACTTTTTTTCCTTACTTTTCAAACTTCCATTTGGATGGCTGCATATATTATGAAAACACCAGAGTTTGCAAATATTACTTGTTGTCTTAACTAATGGCATGCAAAAGCGAGCTTCTTTCATTTTTTTTAATGGTGCCAGCAAGTTAAACAATCACAACAAAAATGCTAATACTTTGATAAATTTATTTTTCAATATAACAACTTTTAAACTTTTTAAACTTTAAACAAACAGGCAGATTGCAGTACATTTGGCTTAATTGATTTTCATACTGGTTATGCTCCTCAAAGTCTGGCTAACTAGCTAGGTTCGGCTTTTCTTGGCCAGCTTTTCTTATCTATCTAGGGCTAGCTGCATGCTAAGTTCATCATCTTTAGTTAGCCAGATACCAGTTCAGATGAAATACCTGCAAATAAAATTTTCATTGAAATGTTCATGATATATGAGATAAGGTTCTACCTCAAATCATATTCATTCAAGAACGCTTTTTTTTTTTTAGAAGAAAGAGGTCTTCAAGGCTTCTTTGAAGGGTGAATGGATTTTACAAAGAATGTCAAGGGTTCTACACAGGACTCTTTATATCCCAAGAATTTTTTTCTATTGTAAATTGTTAGTTGGCTTTGTTTCAAATAGGGCTTTCTTTAAACTTCAGCATGAGGCATTTGAATGTTTTTACGTGTCCAGGCTGCCCTCTGCAATAGTTCATATTTTACAGTTCATATAGCCTTTATAGTTCTTACCTTTTAATATTTTCTGATGTATGTTACACTTACCGGGCCCTTTTATGCAGAGTGACTGAGAGTAGTGATAGGGAAACCAAACCTTTTCAACAGAATGAACCATTTGAATCAACTGTTTCAAAGCAGATAGATTGTGTTGAGCCACTCGAATCTACCACACCACACTGACATCTGCTGGTATATGGACGTCAGTACAACCAGCCCTCTTGATGTGAACACCTGAATATAAGGGTATTTATTAGTGAAAGCGTACTGCATTAATAGTGGGAAGCAGGATCTTTTCTGGGATCTTTGACTTGGCTTGTTGTCCAGTTCTCCAGGGAGGCAAACACATTAGCATGGCAGTAGAACGATGTTGAGAGCTGAGATGCCACGCCATCTCCCGCCCCCCTGGGATATAGCAGAACCCTGGATATAGCTAAGAAAGGGGTCAAAGCCAAGGAGAAGACCCCCGAACCTCGTCCATGAGAGAGACCTGCAGGTAGGAGAAAAGCAAAAGAGGTAGAGGGGAGGAGGTGGGATTCCCAGACAGTGCATGTCTTACCTCATGATGACACAAATTCTTGGTCTTCATGAGCACACAGTACAAATCACTTCCTGTGCAGTTTTCATGCAGGTGTCATTCCCCTGCACAGAGAGCTCTTTGGTAAAACAATATGCTTTTTTGCGAATTGCCACAATTGTGACCAGATACCTAAATCCAGGCAATTCCACACAGTACACGTTTTTACAATGTAAACCACAGTACAGGTAGTCGTAAGTGCACAAGGTCTGAGCCACGATGCAGCAACCAGAGACATGTTCATGTGTGAATTGCTCCATGTGTAATCACATTCCCATGTCAAAGCTACACAACAGAGTATATGTCTTAGAGTGCAATTTGTAGCGTGCCTTCAACAGCCAGAGGCACAACAAATAGGGATGGGCACCAGTGTAGCAGAGGTATGGAAATTTTATTTACAGAACAATGTCAATTCTGAGTGCAGATATGTACAGTGGAAACTACACTAGGACCCACAATGAGCAAAACTGACAAACAAAAATACAAAATAAAAACATGTACTAACTGGAACACAGCTATGCTGCTAATTTGGCCCAAGACAGTTATTACAGCACTTACTTCCAGACTTCTCTCACTCTCCTGTAAGGAGCTCTGGATCAGCCCCTAATAAGCCTTAGGCCTCTCTCACATCACATTACAAAACTGCCATTTAGCAGAGGCTCTTATGCAGAGCGACTTACAATTAATCCCTTCATAAAGCTGGTTATTTACTGAGGCAAGTGTGGGTTCAGTACCTCGTCCAAGGGTACAACAGCGATTCCCCAACAGGGAATTCTACCCTGCCCCTTACCACTATGCCACACTGCTGCTCGAGTAGAGGAAATGGAACAAACCTCTGAACTAAGAATGGTAATGATGAATAACAACAAAAACAGGAAAGAATTCATATAGATGCAAACACACAATTTAACTTAATTAACCTTAACCAAAAGAACTGAAAAAATAAGGGTACCGTAAGAGATTACTAAACATACAACCATTCACACGGTGTGCGTTTTGTGGGACTTTGCATATTGACGTGCAATTACTTATTGGGAGAATCTTCTTCCCAAAGTACTAGCCTGTGACAGTAATTAACCACGTGCATAGTCTTGAACAGTCATAAACAGACAACACAAAACACAGTACACCTGTCTGCATTTTTCTAGTTTGGTGTTCCCTTTCGCAGTTGTATTTTTCAACCAATGATATGCTGGAGTGCGAATCACCCCATGTGTCACGTTACATAACTCGAGGCAAATGCAATGAATAAAGATATGTAAATCACAAATGGAAAAAAAGCGTGAAAATATAGTTAATATATTTTTTATTCCTGGATAAGAGAGCATATTTCAGCTGGGGATATTAATCATGTGCTCAAAGCCCTTTAAGGACATCATTAAAATGTGTATGTAATCCAGTGTGAAATCAATTTTAGAATTTCTGGAAAAGGTACTTTGAAATGATCCCTACAGTTTAATCTGTTCAGAAGGACATACTGAGAATGTTTGGTAAATACAAGGCATATTCTTCTCATGTATTTACATATTTTGAATGCTTGGGTCATCCAATCAAAAACTTTCCCCGCAATTTGCTTTCTCATCATTCCTTTCCCCACTGACACATTGACCTAATGCATTTATTCATTTTATGTACATGGAGTGTGAAGTACTTGTACTTGAATTTAGCAGCAAACAAGTTTCTCCTTTCTTTGTTATTTCTTCATTTTGGTAAAAAAATAAAAATACAGTCATGAGGAAAACCACTCAAAAGTAAGTAGATTCAACATATCTACACATCAAAGCTGTTTTTAAAACAGACTGGCGGTGAATATCAGCCCAGGAAACTGGAACAGACTGCAATACATTTAGCCCTTAAACTGGGAACAGAAAGCAGATCTGACGTGTGATGCAGTACAATGCCCACCTGAGCGCATCATACCCCATTGTACTTATTTTTCAAGGACATATTCCTCAGGCATTGGCATATATATGCATGATAAAAAATTTTAAAGGTAACCAAGAGGGGGTGGACCTGAATACTCAGGGCAGCATGCTAACCCAGCCCTGTGCCGTTACGACGGTTCATGCCGAGGTCTTTCTGTTCCCGCCGAGGTCTTTCTGTTCCCGCTCCTCTTCCACCGAGCGTGGGGGCCAGTGGCGTCCACAGCCAGGTCGATGGCTGAATCTGGGACGAGCCACTGCAGCAGGAGGAGGAAGAGGAAGTCCAGGACTGCAATGAAGGCAAAGATACACCCCGCAACGGGGCCGCAGTGCGCCTGCAGTCTGTGGAGACGTCTGTGAAGTGGCAGGACTGTCTCCTTGTCCACTCTGTCATAGACCTGCCACACCAAAGCAAAAAAAGATCATAAAATATGAAGGCGACATTTATTCACACCTTAAAGGATTCTTTCAAATAAAATCCAGATAGAGTAAATCTACAACAACGTTCTCCTTTCTGGAAGTTTCATTCAGAAAATCCGAAAATTTCCTGTTTCTGACTGCCCAAATTCTCTCACTTCAAACCTTGGGAAAGGGTGTCAAGCTCTTATCCTTGAGGGCCACCTGCACCTGATTTATCTAATTAGCTTACCTCTTCAACCAAAGAAGGGCTCTAATAAGTGAAATCAGGTGGTGTGGTGGTTGTTACAAATATCTGCAAACACCTCAGACAAAGGGGAAAACTAAAGCAACATCTCATCTATTTCAAGAGGCCCGTAATACAAACATGCTGCACTTGTGTTGATTGAGGCACATGATGTTTTACTTGTGGAGTGCCTTTTCTATACAAGATGCATAAATTTAAGTCAGTCACTTTAATTGAGTTTTTCTCCAGTTTAATGTATGGTGGCACGCCTGCAGGTGATGTTGTTTTGCTCATACTAATATCCAGATTTCGACACTGGTGCGTATGAGTTGGAACTGCACACCTCCACAGATGTAGTGAAATTAATCCCATAATCTTAGTGGTCCGAATCTATGCCGATTTCGATACTGACAGCCGTCCAGAGAGGGAGAGAAGGAAAGGAGAGACGCAGAAATGAACATTTCCCTCACCTTCTCCGTCCTCTCAGCCACGTTCCTCCAGGTGTAGAGGGTGCGGACTCTGCTGTGGATGGTGGCAGGGGGCGGCATGGTGCCCTCGCGCTGCCTGGCAATCACCATCTCCAGCCCCTCACACAAGGAGCTGACCGTGGGCTCACACAGGGTGATCAGCTCCTTAGGCAGGACCTCCGGGATTCCTCCCACCCTGGTGCTCACCACCTGCACAGATAAAGCACAGATCAAGCGCACACACACACACACACAAGCTGTTAACCTTTGACTTAAATTACCAAAAGCACACCTTTTTTTTTGATATGCTGTACAGGTCTACATACCCTACGTATTTCATGTTATAAATGTCATCCACTGAGTTACCTTTCAGAGCTGAACATCACCATTATATCATGTGTCTGGTTATTCCATCAAGACGCCTTGAGGTTTTTCTTCAGGAGTTTGTAATACAGTGCATGAAATGTGGGAGATACATAATACTGAACACCGGCACCACTGTTGCTATTCTCATGTTCAATGTGGAAGTTTGTACCACTTGCCTGTTCCTAAGGTGCCTTTATATTACAGCCACCCTGAAAAGGCAAAATATACTTGTGGCACAAGGCTTTCAATACTGTACATCTTATTTAGCCTGTTCATAATTTCATGTAGGAGGATATGTAGGAGACATGCATTGGTGTGAAAGCATAAGTAATTAGCATGTGGCTCTCTGCTAGATTCTTTCAGGAATTGTCTTTGCTATTTCATGTTTGTATTCATTCTATCTTTTCTTTGAATCACATTTGGCTACAAATGACTTGTATAAAAGGTGGTATATGGTATATATGCTGTGGGGAAAACAGGAAAACAAATCTGTCAATCGAAGGTTTATCTGATATGCACGCAGCTCTACGAGTTCTAATCGGACCACCTTTATTTTTCAAAGATGAACAGGACGAAACACTCCATTTTCATTAGTATTCCTAGTCTACACATCACAGAATATTTCTTGAGTCAAGTGTTCTTCATAATATTTGAATTAAAAATGATGGAATAATAATTAGAGAGACAGTCTATTTGCAGCCACTGTAGCAGGTCTAATGTGATGTCACTGCACATGCTAGAATGGTCACATTCTGAATATTCTGTCCATGTTAGGCGATGGGAAATTTTTCTAAAATTGCGAATATCTAAAAAAAAATTGTGGGTATTCCTGCAAAGAGCACAAGTAACTGTTTTGTAACTATATCTGAAAAGCTGTTACACATAGAAAATTGGATGGAAGAAGAAAACGGCTTAATTACCTGTAGCCCACAGCTGGCTCCCTCTACAATGGCCATGCAGAAGGCCTCTGTCAAAGATGTGTTGAGGAAAATGTGGCCCTGAATCAAGACATTTCTCACATCTTTGTGCTCCAGGGCCCCTAGAAGACGTACCCTGCAATGTAAAAAGTGGATTGAAATATACAGAGGCATATGTCATACTTACACAGTATGAACAGATACTGATAAACATTGTAACAACATAAACCTAAGTTCATCCTCAATCATGATTTAAATCAAAATTGAAAATTGTGCAACAATCTGATAAAATTTAATCTCACTTTGAAGAGCAAAAAAATCTAGATAAATTCCAGAATTAAACTCAAATTAGACTTAATCCAAGTTTAAGGTTTTGTGCAACACACGCAACAGACCTTGAAAATCTTTTAAACAAACCTTGATTTAAACTGGTATAAGCCCTAGCCCTTGTTCATGCAAACCATGCAACCACCCTTAGTGCCTTAAATAAACACCACAAAACAAGTGTTTAAAATGCAAAGATAATACTATGCTGTGACTGTCCAACTTTCACTAAAACCTGTGGGCTAAAAGAGAATGACCAAAACATAAAGCACTGTCCTTCATCTCAGGTATAAAAACTGAACACTTTGCTAAAATTGTATTTTAGCAAGCATCAAATAATGAACATAGATTTTATGATCTGCCATTCACTTGATCACATCTAACTGATCTACATAATGAAGTGGAAATTGGCCATGTGCATACTATATAGTGTCCCACTGGAAACCTACCTGTCATGGAGTTGGTACTTCTCTCTGACCTCCTCCAGTACAATTCGCTTGGGTCCCTCTCCACCAATTAAAAAATGCAGATGGGGATATTTGAGGCAGAGTTCTGGTATTATACCTCCAAGTAAATCAATTCCTAGAAAATGAAGCAGGAAATAAAAATTTGAGAATCTTGAAACCTAAATGTGGGGTGATAAATGTGCAAAAAAAAAAAAAGTTCATAACTGTCATTTTCTGCATTAAGTGCGATGCAGATGATAGTTTGGTGGAAGCTGGAATGTTTCAGCAGAACACAACACAGCAATCCATCTGTGAGATCCATCTCTCCTACCCTTTCGATAGACCAGGCGGCTGATGACCACAATTGTTATCTTGCTGTCGTCCCTCTGGGAGGGGTCTGGAGTGAAGTCGGTGGGATCCACGGCATTGGGAATAACAGACACTATCTCTGGGTCCAGGGCTGCTCTCAGCACCGTGTTCTCTTTGCTGGTGTAGGACACGCAGATGATGTGGCTGGTGTCACACAGTGACACAGTCAGCAACTTGTTGGTCAGCACCGAGCTCACGTCTGCAAAGCCGAAGAGGGAGTGGTCTGTGAACACAGTGTTCAGCCCCATAGTCTTAGCATGGAACAGGGAGTCGTGGGCCATAGCCGAAAAGGAACTGTGGGCATGCACTACCGTGATTCTCTCTCGGACAAACACACACCGAAGCAGAGGCAGACTGTGAAAGCAGGTGGTTGCAGTGGATTGGTTGTACATCACCTGCAGGGGTAAGTAGTACACCTTGAGTCCATTTGTGAGGTATCGGACCCCTTTTCTGTTTCCGTAAGCATGGGTGACAATTATCACCTTGTGTCCTCTCTCAATCAAACACTGTGACAGCTGGTAAATATGGCTTTCAACACCTCCCATATTAGGGTAAAAGAAATCAGACACCATGCATATATTGTGCTTGGGAGAGTCCTGGTGTCCAAGTGTGATTCCATCCATGATTTGATTTGCAAGGGAGCCCCTGATCGCTGCCCTCTTTCTCTGGCCCATTTTTCTCTGCTCAGACTTGTTGTCACATTCACCCAGACATTTGTCCAAGCATATCCCTGAAAGACCATATGTTTACCTGCAAGACAGATGTGTATACCATTCCATTAGTTTTTGTAGTCTACAAATTAAGATTTCCTGTCGGGTCCCTACAGCTACCTACTACTGTCCTTCTATCTTTTTAGCCTCAGAGTAGAATATCGCCAAAAACCGAAATAAAATATACATGTAGCATTTAACATACTTATATATATTTGATTCAATTATTTTGATACACACTGACAGGAAAGTGACACATAATCCTAGGTATAAGATAAGATCTCACCAGTCCAGCACGTCGTCATATTACTAGCTGATCTAGTTACTTTAGCTAACCGGTTACATGTTACATTTTCGACAGAAAAACTGTGATTTAGCCAGTTTGGAATGAAACGCTGACTAGCGAGTCAATACCAGATATTAATGAGAAAAAGCAACTTAGGATGGTTAAATTACAGTCAGCTAACTGTTATGGTTATCTAGTTAGCTAGTCTAGCTAAGCAAGCTAATAGGAACTATTTGCCAGGGCTCGCAGTCTTACCTTTCAACAATTCAATTTCAGTTTTAAGGAACAATGCGACATTTCATCACAAAAAATCATGTAATCCTTTTATTTGGAACCACACAGCGCTTGCTATATTACTGGCTTTCTGCAACTGAAGACCACATAGTAACGCTACTACTTCCGTGTACTGTTTCCGTGCTGCTCGCTGCGACGAATGTATGAAGGATTAGTCAGTGACGTAAGGGATACGGAAGTGATTTTCCCACCGGTCCGTCAAGCGCGAGGTGTCTGTGTCGGATGTGACGTCATACCCGTTGTCATGGAGCACTCTCTACACGGGAGCTCTTACCAACGACAGTGGTAGGCGCAGAGTGGGGGTTAGGGTTAGGGACAGAGTGGTAATAATAATGTTACCAACTTCTCAGTTTACACGCTGTTTGAACATCATCGAAACTTCGAGCTAAACATTATCACGCAAAACAAAATTTGTAGTCGGGAAAGCCGGGTGAATTGAAATTTGATAATGGATGGCTACTGTAAGCAGTAGCATCGTAACAACATATTTATTCGCTAGTTAGATCTAGCCACTGTTAGCTTCCAGCCAGATAACTTGGCTATATTTGTTAATAATTATTTTCTGTCTTCAGTCTTTCTTTAATCTTGCAACGGAGAAAATGTGTACCTGCATCTACCAGCAAGGGAAAGACAAGCTTTCAAAGTACAAAAGGAAAAGAGAAGCCCGAATAATAACTGTTGCTGAATGATGTTATGGAGAGTGCTGGAAGGGAATTTGCAGGAAGCAGGCTGTTTGCTTAGAAGTTACGGAGAAGAGGCACTCCGATACTCCGATCAATGGAGTGCAATTCGATTACATGTAAAAAAAAAAAAACACGTATCCATAAATAAATTAAATTTAGTCACATAAAATTACAGACTTCCATTCACTACGATTGACTTGCACCACAGTAAAGCTGTACATAATTGTGGTGCTGTGTCTAACAGATTCAGGGCCTCCAGATGAAGAACACTTTGTCACTTTGGCCGATTGCGGGCGTCTGCCCTTCCTAAGATCTCGTTAACTGACTACATGATTCTATCAAAAGACACATAAATAGACGCTGAAAGGAAAGAATAATAATCGTAATGCAATTGAATATGGCAGTTGAAATCTCCGTTTGTGGTCAAATGGCGCCTCCTATGGAGGAAAAAAGCTTATAGCACCGGGTATTCCCAGGCGGTCTCCCATCCAAGTACTAACCAGGCCCGACCCTGCTTAGCTTCCGAGATCGGACGAGATCGGGCGTGTTCAGGGTGGTATGGCCGTAAGCGACAACTGCAGTTTCAAACAGCATTCTTAAACGTGTCCCCTTGAATTTCAGCTTGACGTCTTATGGATTTTACCATACATTTACTGCCGTTTATAACTTCCGTGTCCTCAAAACCTAAACGTTAATCCAAGACAATCATCACAGAAATAGTAATAACGTTCTTAAGTGGAAAGTGCTCTTCTTCTTTATCGTAAATAACAAAGATTTCTCCAAACGGATATTCGTGCCTGTGATCTGTTTGAAACTAAGCAGTAAGTGATTGAACACACTTGAAATTGAAGAAAAAAAAAAACAACTAATGAATACTACTACACACGTCGCTTCTCGCACATTTTCGAACATATATGACAGATAAGCATGTGGGAATTTGCAGGGGTCACCACAACCGGAATTCATGACTGGTCTCACCTTCTTGATAATAGTACCTCCGCTGTCAGGTAAGAATGAATGTACCACAATCAAAAAGGCGTCACTGTACGCCATGCACTTTACACTGATGGTTGCCACGTCCTGCAGGTGGGCTGCTCAGCGCCACAAGAGCACGGCTGATGGATAGCCTATACCTCATTCAACCTTTTGTATTGAAAATACCGCTTATGTTTTATTTAATCGCGACATGCCTATCAAAAACCTTCGATTTCCCCATGACTCTACACTGTACATTTGTATTTTCAGAAATACATGATTACATGGAAGACAGAAATTGCTATAAATGCCGTTTACACGAAAGAAAAAAAAACAGCTTCTCTAGGATACTCCGATCGACGGTGTACAATTCGGTTACTTGTTTACATAAATAAATAAATAAATAAATAAAACACGTTTGATGCTTTTCATTTGAATTCCTCACAGAATGAGGCTGCATTCCCATCCATGTTCCGGAGGAAGACACGTGAACGTTCAGTTCTGGAGCGCCCTCATCCGTTTCACGGCACCACAGAAAGTCTTCGCTTTTTTAACTGACTGGGGACTCTGCGGGCGAGCTCTTTCAAACATGTAGGAACGATACCACGTGTAAACCTAACCAAGCATGCTACCACTGCAGCACATAAACCTGCTCTATAACAGCCTAACTCAGTTAACGTTAACCTGGCTGTTTCTGTAAACTCATGTCCTCCGAAATAATCAGATCAGATATGCTCAGTTAAAAAATACATGATCTTCCAGGAGATTCTGTTAATTTTATTCTACAAGCTTTGACATCGAATCTATGAATAGATTCAATTAAATTTACAAATTTCCATTCACTACTGTTGAATTTAAACCAACAAACTTGCACCTGAGTAAAGCTGTACACAATTGTGGGATGGGTAATGAGTTCCCTCAGCTTTTGAGGTGCTGTGTCTGACAGATTCGGAGCTTCCAGATGAAGAACATTTAGTCACTTTGGCCGATTGCGGGCGTTTGCCCTTCCTTAGATCACGTTAATTGACTGTACATGATTCTATCAAAAAAGACAAATAAATAGACGCTGAAAGGAAAGAATAATAGTAATGCAATTTAATGTGGCAGTTGAAATCTCCGTTTGTGGTCAAATAGCGCCTCCTGTGGAGGAAAAAAGCTTACAGCACCGGGTATTCCCAGGCGGTCTCCCATCCAAGTACTAACCAGGCCCGACCCTGCTTAGCTTCCGAGATCGGACGAGATCGGGCGTGTTCAGGGTGGTATGGCCGTAAGCGACAATTAGATTTTCAAACAGCATTCTTAAACGTGTCCCCTTGAATTTCAGCATGACGTCTTATGGATTTTACCATACACTTACCACCCTTTATGACTTGTTAATGCAAGACAACCTTCAGTAAGTGTAATAACGTTGTTAAGTGGAAAGCGGTCTTTTTCTAAATCCAGTCAAAAGAGTGACTAGTACACCTCATTCTTAACTGTATACTCACTTCGATGCTACAGCATCTTTCCATGTAAAATTGACACACAGCACACTTACAAGTCAAAAATAACATGTTAAATGCTCTTAGCTCACAGCTCTGACTAACAGACACGACTACACATGCCACTCCTTACACATTTTTACATATATGACACATACATACTGTATGTGACAGGCATTAACCATCTATTTTTGAAGAACAAAAATCAGGGGAGAGCGCAAATGCGGTCCCCCACTACCAGAAATCATGCAGTTGAGATTCCCACATTTGGGGAATTCGCAGGGGACAGCGCATATGAAGTGCAATGCCTCGCCCCGGGTGAACAAATTCAATTTTTGAAAAATTTAATTGAATTCATAAAGCAGAAATTACATTCTCCTTGCTGATCTTAAGTCACGTTACTGGTTCAAGGATACACACACACACACATACACATTTTCAAATTATGATATTGGGGAAAAAGCATTTAATATTGTGGCGATTAACAATTCATGCAGTATGCATTAAAGTAGGATAAACAAGACATCAACACAACCTCATCTATGTAAGAGTGCATACATCAGCTCGTTATTGTTCTCGAGCTTCCATTTTTGAACTGATAGTTCTTTTCATTATTTCTTCCTGTCCCTTAGTACATAGTCCCTGATTGCACTCAGAGCAACTTGGCACACAGCAGAGGTAGATACAGTGAACTTTTTAAAAACCAATACATTTCTCGCTTTCCGTAGGGATTCTTTAATACAGTTCAGGATTGCCCACAATCTTTCCATGCCTGGTGGGGGTTTGGATTCTGATACCCACCCATGGAAGACAACATTTCCAATACTGTCACAGATCCCAGGAACCTGTCCAGCCAGTTTGTAAAATGTGCCCAGATTGCCTGGGCAAATTGACAGGACCAAAAGACATGCCTGATTGTTACATCGTCTACGCACTTTTGCCTGGCACACACTGGGTTTGGGGTACATCCTCATCCATGCTGTAGTTGGAAGGCTTAAATTTGCAATTCTCCATGCCAGGTCTTTATGGGCATTTACATTTGACCAGACTCTTTTACTTTCTTTGTCCCTTAATTTACCGGGGTGTAATTTACTGGGGTAGCCCCTGGTATGTTCTCAGATGAATGCTGTGATGATTAAATGGTACCTGTGACTTCCCCTTCTGTAAAGGTCTGTAAATCTACATGATCCATATCGGTTTATGTATTCATAAAGAATAACAGCAAGGATGTTATTTACATAAAGCTAAGAAATTACTTGAAACTCTTAAATACCTACAGGAGGGCATTTGTAAGGCCCCTGAATTTGCATCTACATATTGCATATTAAGTAGTTGCTGCAAGATAAACTATGGTTATCTATTCAGCAAACAGCAACAGGTCTGCCATTGACACCTACAGCTACTCTCTGTGACCTGGTCTAATTGGCCAAATGGCAATATCTGACACTTGACTAAGGTGAATGAAGCATGAATATATATATAAAAAAACTTTACGTAAACAGGGTGCAACAATTGTACAGAATATAGTGTTGTCACATTAAAAATCTGACATCACATATTTGATATCATCTTGTGGGCTATTGATATTTATTTTGGAAGATCTAATATTGACACATGATGGAAGGCTAACATAATGATGCGTCACTCTCCCCGGCCAGGTGTCACATTGACGTCCCAGCGTTGAGATCAGTTCACTACCAAAGTGCAGGAGCAAAGATGTTGAAACTGCTGTTGCTTTTAGGCGTGACGGCTGATCTGGGGTCAGTGTCCACTCATGCAGGAGTGAGGTATGAGGCGACGCTGCGTCTCTGTGTGCCTGCTGTCAGCGGGGAGAGACAGGGTGGCGCTGTTTTATGTAATCCACGGAGAGACACCGAAAGGTAGTGAGTGTACTGACAGGGGTCCATTTAAGGCTGGCCTGGGGCCAGGGTACGAGCGATCGATGCACGGAAACCTCAGCTCTCTCCTGCAAGGTGAGCCAGCACGGCCTGTTCAAACACCCCCCCAGCAATATACCCTCCATTACGACTACTCTGTTTACAGTTTACCTAATGTACCTATCTGCAGGGCGATTCTACAGTGAACCATTTAACTGTGCAGACCTTCAGGCCTCTGTGATTTTTAGAACAAATGATTCTGCCTCAGACCTGTAATTTGGCTATTCACATTCCCAGAAGTGTGTTCTCAGGATTCTCGCTCAAGGCGAGAGCCCTGTGACATCTTTGTTATCTCTTCCATTCATGGCTCATTGAACGTGCTTTAACTATTATTTTCTAATATAATTTTTTTTTTCCAATATGGACTTATTTCTCAGGCCTAACGGATTTTTTTTGTTTGAATTGTTTTCCCTATGAACTTTATGAAATTCATTGCATTGTGCTTGTAATGTATTCTTCAAAATAAAAAAAAATGTTTATACATTCTGGATGCTATACTCTACATTGTGTGTCCTGATTGCAATTATCATTCAGTCAGTGCCATTGCATGTCCTTTGAGTGACAATGGCAGCGATACTCATGTAAGAATAATGGGGTCACAGGGCCTTTTCAGACCAGAGAACGTGTTTCATTTTCAGCTTTTATGCCATGGGCCCTCAAAGCTTAACTTCCTGTCTACTGACCCATTTCCTCCTTCAATCCATTGAGCTGTGCTGTTATCCACAGAGGTAGCTTAACTGCTCCCATTCCCGTTCAACTGAAAAGATTCTGCAGAGATTAAACTGCACTGTGATCAATCCTTCCTTTCTTCAAATGCTCTTAGTCTTGTGTCTTACATGGATCTGACATTGGTATTTAGTCTTTTGAGTGGAGATTCTGAAGCTCTGTCTGGGTAAGCTCAAAATCCACTGTGACAGATAAAGTGCTTTTATCAAGCACAAAAGCTGCTTTCAGCTGAACTGGCCTCGTCCATCAAGTCTGGGTAAGGTCCATAGCACCTGACTACTCTGCGAATGCCACGACCATTTCCAAAACTAGGCAGGGTCACAGTATGTTAGCATAAATGACCTTCACATTCACATGCGTTACCAGCATAAAAAAAAACCACATGTTGCATGGCATCTCTATATCTTTTTCTCTTACTCTCCCTGTGTCCAACTCATATGCATAAACACACACACACACACACACACACACAATGCAGAGACTATCTATATACATACCAGGCCAGAGACTACATATCATGGCAGGCGTATCTTACCAGTGAATGATGCCTTTGAACAAGGATCTATAATGCAACTGTGTTGAGTTATACCAGTATATCTTATTTTGTGCAATAAAATGAATGAACTAATTGAGAATATCAACACTGAAGAATGATTTGTGAGCTTCTGTGTTTGAATAAGTACAGTACAGACTTCAGAAACATGAAACAGTAACTGATGAGTTTAAGTACAGAACCCATTCAGCTGATGTATTGTGAGTGTTATGGTTAGAAATGGCCGCTGTGCCTCACCCTACACATTAATACTAGTTACAGTGAGACCCCCCTACCCCTCATGAAGCACTCTGAGATCCTTGAAATGTGCTATATGAAAGCAAGCCATCTTCATTTTTTAATACCATTACCCATTATGCTCCTGCCCTGTTCTTGGAGGCGTCTGCACTACATTTCTAAACTCTTGAATCCAGGTACAAAGTTCAGGTGTCATAATCTCTGCTCTGCTCAGTCCTTTTGCTGATGACAGATTTGTGCCAGGTAACACAGGGGTAAGCACTCAAATCGTCTGCTCAGATCAGCATTTTTTTTTTTTTTTGGGCTATTTTTTCTGCCATTTGTCTCACCTTGGCTTATTGTATAACCATGTAATAATCCTTTGATTTGATTTTGGTATTGTCTGGCATATCTTTGGATATTTATTCCACGTAATCATCTTTCCATAAAGGTGAATTCAAATCACAACCTTCATTAAACCTTCATTAAATTGTTCACTGCACAGCAAAAGTCAAAGCAAGTTCTACAGAATATTAATTCTCCATATAGTAGGATTTGGGTGTTGATTTGTGTTTTCTCTCTCTATCCAAGACACAGTTCTTCTGCAGCTTTAGCTGTTTTCATCCTGAAGTGTTTAAACATTGCATACTGCCTTAGACTAATCCAGCATTACAATTGATCCATAAATCATAAATTATTTTTCCTTTCTCGTGGCAAGTCTAGCATAAACAGCCAGTGTTACAGGAGCCATAACTGGAATGGGGAAAAGGTAACGTTCACAAGTTAAACTGTAAATTCTTTATTGTCATTTTTGTAGTCAGCAGACCCCTGGGTCAATGCCATAGATAAAAGCTTACGTTCATATGACGCATATACCTCTCATAGTTATACTTTTGCTAGAATGTTAGTGGCGTACAGATAAATGAGTTGTTTTGTTTCAATGAATCTCATGAGCAAGCCATGAGCACAGGTTCATTTTTCTAGAATCCAACCACCCACTGATGGCAATTGTTTTCAGGGGTTATACTGAAAGACCCCATCAAAAAAGCTAATGGTTAAGAAATACTCCCACTGAATGAGCTGATCTTAAAGTTTAGTGAGTCAAGTTTTTTTTCTCATTCGCTGACTCACTGATCTTGCTGCTCTTGGAAACTTAGTCAGACTCTAAAATCACATTACATTAATATTTTCAAAATGTCCCTGCATCTAAAAGAATATTAATACAATGTTGATGTTTTCCGTTAAACCATCTTGGGAATGTTGACAATAGTAATGATACACATCAATTAGTCGGATTAAGGGTACAACTAGTTTTTGCAAATGACCTGCTCTGTGTAATGCAGAAATACATTGGACCTCATTAAACAATTTGAAATGAATTTCGTTCTTGCCCTTGTATGTACGATGGCTGAAATGCAGGTGCAGCTGATGAGAAGAGAGAAAAGGAAGATATGTTCTCTGATTCACGGACAACCCTGTATCCGACACATAGCACTTCGCCAGTATGTAGTATCTGACGCTACACATAAACCGGGGGTAACGGGTGCACGGTTACATGGAATGCAATCCCTGACTCAAAGGTGCTCAGCAATTCTAATCGAATCTAATCCGACTGCTCTGTCATACGGCGATTCGGTCATAGAGTCTTCTTGTTGCCGTTCGTCTGGTGGTGGAACGAAGACTATGTTTCATGGTCATATTATGGAGAGGACCAACGTCGTCTTCCTCACCCTCTCTGCTGTGTACAACACTGTGCCGCCTAGTGTGTCCAAACACATCCACCAGCCTTTTACCACACCATTAGTGCGCTCCATCACCCAGCGAATACGTGTATGTGGTTTTATGCAACCTTCCGTGGCATCTGCAAGTAGTGGCATCGGTCAGCATTATAACACGTTACTGTACATAACAGAGAAGAGCTCTAATGGAGGCCGCTTGACCGAAACGTTTGCTAATTTGCACCTCACCCTCTGCATCTAGACACTTCGCATGCGTTTACCGTATTTCTTTCTGTGTTTTTTTTAGACCCAGATAATGAGAGAGCGCGGGTTCACTTTCTAATCTTGGTTTATTTCCCAAAATCGATGCACCTATAGTGAGCACAGTGTTCGGTGTTTTCGGTGCTGTAGGCGCAGAATCAAATACTTTTCAACACGTAACTTCACCTATAACTTCAACGTACGCGTGAATAGTGGAACCGACCCGGTGTCTTGCAAATGGTGCTACAAGCATAACAGTGAAAAAAATATTTTTAAAAAGTTTAAACAATACAACAGTGTGCTTTTATGCTAAACTTTGATAAGTAGGCTATGTATGGGCAGCAATCAAGGGCGGAAATTAATAAGAGCAAAATAAAGAAGGAAGTTTTTTTAGTGTCTCCTTCTTAAGGCCTGTCAGTCACACGGGCCCGTGTTTAATGGGACACCCACTGCGCTGATTGGGTTCCTGCTCCTTGATTGTAAATAAATTATCTCAGATTAGACAACAGTTGTCGGCAGACCTGTTCTCAGGACTGAAGCGCGGCTGGTAAGGGAAGCTATCTCACCCCAGCGCGTGCTGTTCCTTCAACTCTCCACTCACTGCCGGGGGGGGGGGGGATGAGTGATCCGTAAAAAAGTCTTGGACCATTTATTTGAACAACTATTACTATATTATTAATCCAAATTTAAGGAAATGCGTAAACTGAAACGGGCTTTCTTGCAAGGATCCCATAAAGGACGTCACCGGCTACCCACTGACGCAACGCTGAGAACTGCTTGCGGATCATCGCATTCTGCTTGCTAAAAGACGGCATGGCGCCGAACGGTTGTGCGTAAACCATGCGAAACTTAGGAAAGGATGTTTTATCCTGGGCATATTACTGTTGTAAATGAAAAAAGTATTCATAGAAGATAATTTCTTAAAGTGGAAAAAAAGATTCTCAAGTGCAAATGGCAGACGATCAAGACAAGGAAGGCTAATTTCAAACATGCATGCATTCCCTATAACCAATCTCTACTTAAAAGATAGGTAACGTCTTCAGGATTGTTTAACGTAGGCCTACTTATAAAATGTTATATTATAGGCTACTTATATTATGACTTATTTAATTGGTAAATAAAATTTTCCTAAAAATAAAGTGACTTCAAGTAATATGTTAATCAATGCTATATCGTGATAATCATTTCATCCGGTTGAAATCCATACTACTACTGACGCTACTACGCCTACTACTACTACTACTATTAATAACAACAACAACAACAATGATGATGATGATGATAATCACCATCATCGTCATCTTATGTTCCAAGATTGAGTTTTTGTGTGGTCCTTTTGGAGCTTACTATTTCCCGGTCGCTGAATTCTGAGAGCACATAAGCACTTGGCACGCGAATTAATTCTTCTACGAGTGCTCTGAACCCCACCTGTGTAGTCTCCATTTACCACTAGACGGCGGTGTAACCCTTTCCTTCAACTCGCAGCTCCTCTGATCATAATTAAAACGAGCCTTACCCACCTCCCCTTTACCCCTCTCCATGACCGTAAACGGACCCTCCACCCCCTCCACCCCCTCCCCCCCCACACATACAGCCCCCTTATTACCCACTGTCGCTGTGCGTTCCGCAGTCGCACGCTCTCGCCTGCTGACGGGATGCGAGAAGTCCTCGAGTCATCCAGAGCATCTCGTCAAAACAGCTTCGAGCTGTCGACACAGTCCCCTCTAATCACCGTCAAGAGCGGGATCTCCTCGCTATCTCACTAAGGAAGCCCACTCATCGCTGAATCATTTCACTTGAAAGATCAGACCGGAAAGCAATATCGACTGGATCGCATAACTGCATTCTAGGGACTTCGCTGTGCTTGTTTCAACTGGCACACAAACTGAACAACATCCCATTGCTGAAATAGAAACTTTTTACATTTCACAGTTCTCCCTCTGCACAAATGTGTGATAGGGCGATATCTGAAATTTGCAGGGGAAAAATAGTTAATTAGGACTATCTTTGCGCGATGGATGTACAAAAATGGGAAAACACATCGTCTGCGTTTCTGGATTGTGTGAAAGCGCAAAGCAACTCATCATTAATGAACAGCACTGCAAATACGACCATGGAAGTTATCAACATCACCACCTGTGGAAACGCATCCATAATTCCGAAACTCCAACCGGCACGACAAAAGGGTAAGGCTCACGTCTTGTAATCAGTTTTAAACTGTATATGTGTGTGTGTTGGATGGTAAATCGAAGACTCTACAAGACCGCAGGTTTTTGTTTTAAAGCCACATTCTCTCACCGCAGCGCTTTGCTGTTGCGCGCCGCAAGATTCAGCATCTCCGACTTTTCTAACAGTAGACGCGCCTGTGAAATGTTTATATTTTACTACATTTTCATTGTTTGCAGATTACATTCTCACATAGGAAACGGATCATAAACTCCTGAAATATTTGAAGTACAATGTAACCAATTTTAGGAGCAGTTGATCATCATGTTTTCGCTCCAGAGCACGAGGACGCGCTCGAGCAGCCTTGAATTTTGTTTTGACGTGCTTGGTATAAGCACACTTTATCACACAATTAATTTCCCCCAAGCCCCAAAACAAATGAAAAGTGACAGTTTACATATTGCCTTAGTGGAATACATAAACTCTTAGATGATGACATATTAAATAAATAATGAAGTTGTACACTTCAGCATTCTTTTTACAGAAACCCCTGAAATAAATTTGCCATCATTTCTTTAACTACACTAACAGCGCAGTAGTTTAAAATAACATCCACAGATGGTTATCGTCATAAAAATGTGCTGATCAACAATATATCGCAAGCAGACCTCGCGAATCGTTTAGTGTGTCTCTTGCAATCAAGGCTTTTGTAGCTTCACATGGATTGACCACGTGATATACATGCCGTACTGTTCTCCCTCAGCTTTTATTAAAGCACAACTAAAACACACAGCGATATTCTATGTATTTCCATATCTAAGAGCATTTCATTCGCGTTCCCCGCCAAGTACACTTGATTTATGATTGTTGGAGATCCACGGTCAGTCTACCCATTGGAACAATTCAGTGTACCTATACATTCATTGCGATTGACACAACACAGTTCGTCTGGAAGATACACAGAAAAGGACAGAGGACTCCGTATAAGAACTACCCGTATAGGAGGCGCCTGTGCATTTACAGCCGTGATGGAGGAATTCCTTATATGGATAAAAGTTCCAGCATTCATGTTTTAAATGGCCCGAACACAACCGTGTGCTATTATTATTATTATTATTATTATTATTATTATTATTATTATTATTATTATTATTATTGACAACAACAACAGCAGCGATGTGGAAAAATTGCAGTTCTCTCAAGAGACTGTGCAGGAAGCAAGCAAAGGATTAGAACTTCAAGTACATATGAATTAAACTTGTACCATTCAGTGTGCATTCGGCACAGAATTGCGGGTTCTCTTCTACTGTCCTGCCCCAACCCCACCTCAGCGACCTCGCATCGCGCACACTTCGGCACCTAGAGCACGCTCTCTGTGCTGTTGCGTTGTCGGAAGCAGTCTGTGGAATTCTCTGTGGCCGGTACCATAGAGCCGCACTCATCAGACGGGGATTAGTTCTTTTTTTTACGCCTCTTTATGTTTAAATGGGGCAACACAAACCCCATGTGTCCATATTAACATTATCGATCCGATACAGTCTGGCTACACTGGGGAGTTGGGTAACCACTGTAGAAGCTTCGCACCAAGTGAATGTTTCTGTTCTTCTGGCACCAAATAAGCAATCCCATTATGTCTCCCAAGTGTGGAGTCACAGGTATCAAACAGTTTTAATATATAGTGCATTTACTACGTAAAAAAACAAAAAAAAATCCACCTCAAATTTGCGCGCGCGCTGTGTGTGTGTGTTTGTGTGTTGGGAGTCCTTTGCGTTTTGCAATCCCTAGCTGCCTCTTTGGCGAGTGCTGTGTAAAATGATAAATGCAGAGATGCAGAGAAGCCAGTAAATAATTCATCGCAAATTTTGTTCCAGAACGTTTCAGACTGGCAACGGTGCTACAGCGTACGGCGAAAACCAGCCAGCTAACTGCTCTTTGCGCAATGATTATAGTCTACATTCAGACCACCCGAGCCCATCAGCATTATATTACAATACACATTGGCTGTAAATGTTTGCTTTTCTCTGTAATCAGACTCTGGATGGTGTTGGGTACACTTTCCTCAGTGCAAATTAAAATTTCATTGCATACAATGAAGGAGTTAATGCATCTTAACTCTCAAGTCGTTCCCTCCCAGAAGTACGCTACTGATTGCAGTCTAATCAGAGAGTGGCTTTGTGATACTGATTTTATATATAATTTTTATGAAGCAGATGTCTGGGGATGTTTGCAGTGTGGTTTGCCTGACTAATATGGAGAACTTCTGTCTGACAGAAACCAAAATTCTCCACTATGAAAACAGCATGGCTGATGGTTGTTGTCAATGCATGGCCTTTGAAAAGGGATCACAGAGGAATGACTCGGAACAGAAATGCCATGATAAACAGTTTCTGAATCCCTTTCATTCTGTGAAAAACCACAACCGTGGAATGAAACATGCAATCAGAAACAAGCAAAAGCCACACATACGTATGTCCATGCATACTATATATCAATGCACTCAGTCAAATATTTTCCTGTGAAATTCCAAGATGCAATATTAACTCCTGCAGAATTCAGTGCTGTTACCAGATATCGATCAGGTTGGTCAGAACTACTCATTAGCAGACAGGCGAACTAAATATTACAGCATTCTGAAATGGATCAGATTAAGATAATTTATTAAGAGTCAAGATTCAGTCGATTTTGCCTGGGTGTACTTTCACCAGCAATTGTCACAGAGGAACATATGACTGCTGAGAGAATGGGCACCACTCCACTGATTGCCATCTCTATAAATTTGTGGTCTTGCTATGGCTTTTGTTGTGTGCTGATAGTCTCTCTCTCGCTTGGTTCCCCGCCTTCACAGTGACGTGTATTATCATTCCCTTGCATAATCCCAGGCGTTTGGAGTGTGTTTTTGACATGGAGAAAAAACACACGCCTGGTTCCCTGTCTCTTTTTATGTGCTGGCCTGTCCATTCTGTCCTCTGGACCCAAAGGCCAGGCTAAATATAATGTGCATTGCAGGGCAGTGCAAGCCGACAGACTCAGGATAGCCCTTCCTCTCCTTCTCCACCCTTATGAGACTCAAAACCACCAAAGGGACCAATACCAGCACAACCATTCTGACAGTTATACACAACACAAGATCCTGGCAAATTCTGCTTTTCTGGATATTTTTTTTCTCAGCTTCCAGAAACAAGCTATAGAAAAAAATAACAGCATACCAGATTTATGTTAGATGAGGCTGTGCAAGCATACACCTCATTAGGTCTAGCCCAACTCCCCTGCAAAAAGGCTAGCCCAGCTTCTGCTGGGGCTCTCTCATTATGGTGGGAGTAGACCTCGCAGAGTGACTTTGACCAGTCCCACAGACGAAGAGGATAGGACAGTGCCACAGTGGCATAGTGGTTAAGGAGCATAGCATAGTGGTTAAGGAGCAGGACTCATAACCAAAAGGTTGCCAGCATGATTCCCCACTAGGGCACTGCTGCTGTACCCTTGGGGAAGATACTTAACCCACGATTGCCTCAGTGAATATCCAGCTGTATAAATGGAGAACATTGTAAAAAAGAAAAACTGTAACTGATCTAAGTTGTTCTGGATAAGACCGTCTGCTAAATGCCAATAATGTAATGTAATGCAATGTAAAGAACAGCAGTGCCACTTGGAGAATGGGCCATGACCAAACTGCCTGGAGGGGCTGTTCAGCTGCCTCAATCATCTACCCCAGCCTGGAGCGTGGGTAGATGAGCGAGGGTGAAATATTCCATTCCTAAACCCGTTTTAAGACAAGAGTTTGTGTCTGCGACCTGGATGAATAACTCAGTGTGGTCACCTTTCAAAATGGCAAAAAGGACACATGCTAATACCAGCTATGCCACTTCCCTACGAGCCCAGAAAGAGAGAGACAAACGATGTTGCTTCAATTTGTGGAGGTAATAGGGGAGTGCTTTTTGAATGTGAAACGAGGAAAATGAAGAATAAAGCTGAAGCTCCAAGGGCAGTGAGCATTCAGATGATGCTCGATTTCTGGACGGACTCTGAGAAGGCCCTGTGCATCCCAATCAGGGAGACTGACAAAGCCCCTTGAAGCGAAACTTTAATCTGCACATCCAAGGGGAAGGGGCAGGATAACACTGAGCCAAGCGAGGCTGCGCACATTCAATTCACTTGACAGATTCTCACTGGAAGCATTTCAGAGATGCGAAGCACTTTGCAGGAGAGTAAAAAGCACTGTTTAATCTAGAATTCAGCTAACTCCTCTACCAGCTCTCAATCCTGTCTGGGTATGGGGTATGCCCAACCAAATTAAAAGTTGCAGATGGACATCCTAATGTGATACAGTATAATCACTACAAGTCTCCCACTATGAATCTATTTGCCAGGTGTGATAATGAGACAATGTACGGTACTATGAACTGAAATAAGTCACTGCGAAATGCAGTGTCATTATATCATTAAAAAAAATGCCCCACAAAAACAGCATCTGGTGATAGCATTCTTTGCAGCTGTATGTTTGGTGATTTACGACCATGTTTCTTGATTGATCTCATTGTTTTGCGATTTATCGGTTTTTCAGGCACGCATTTCCTCTTGTCGCATTTCTTTGTCCGTGGAGCCGTGTCTGCCCACAGAATTTAATTATCGGTGTTGCTCAGTGCTTTTTCTCATCCCTCCCCTGTGAATCAGGGAATACCGTCAGCAGCCTCGCGGCCCGACGCATTCTTCTCCAACCCGCTCACGTCCTAAGCAAACACCGCCACATACACCCTTTTTATTTATTTATGCGGTGATTAATGTAGGAGGGGGCGAGCACGCACACCCCTGGAGGCGGACTCTGCGGCCCACTCGCAGAGTTTCACTCGGCTTCTCAGATAACGGAGACCCTCCATCACGTCGACTCAGATTTAGAGGCTACGACGCCGATCTGCCATTCGGTTCTCTCAGGGCAAAAAAAGTTTCGACTGCAGTGTTTCATTTTGCAGACATTCTTTTTTTCCTTCACCCGGCAGGTGGAATTTATCAAAGTGTTTTACTCCAGCTCAAGGAAGTGATCTTGAGATGAAAGTTTTTAAGATGAAAATCTGGGCCCAGGTCCCAAATTTAACATTGTGAAAAAAGCTTGGCAAAACACCTGACCCATAACCGCCCCTCTTGGGTTCCCTTGGATGTGTGTTAGGTTTGTCCTGGTTTGAACGTGTGACTGTCCCCTGGTCACCTTGCCACAGTGTCCCTGGCTTTTAGGGATTGTTCCTGCCGCTCCCCAAGTGTGGAAAGAAGACGAGAACACCTGACATGGTGACGTCGACCAACACGGGTCCCAGCGATCACCACGGCAACATGATGGTCGGCTGCGTCACTCTTGGTGTGAAAGAGGGATGGTGATGGGATGATATTTCAATAGTGCACAGGATGTAGATCCCTGTCTGGCCATTGCATCTTCTCCCTCGAGTGCTTACCAGCCTTACACCATAAGCTCAAACCAGCAGTCAAAACACTCACTGAGAACATCCTTGGTCCTTTAGTAAAGGAGAACAAGGAGTTCACAAAATGCTATTGTCTTCCAGCATATCCCTGTCAGGAAGCAGATGTTTTTTCAGATGTATGCGTTGGAATGTCTGTCTATGTTTGGTGTCTGATCCAGATGTGTCGATGATCCCTGAAGGAAGCATCCACCCCATCAGACTCAGCACTACTCCTCCCCTGTAGTGATCAGTCCCTGGTCTCCTTGCTGTCCCAGCTGTCCCTGTTTGTCCAATTACAGTCCCCAAGACCTTGCCGCAGGTTCCTGTTTTGTCGTTCAAACTTTCAAAGAGGGGAACTAAGCCTGCTGTATGAGCCTGCCAGTGTCTGGCAGGATTATGTGGAATAATGAGCTTGCTCAGGTATGATAGAGATAGGCTGCTCAGTGTTTTGTGGGCGAGAAGCAGAACTCTTAGGAGCACTGAGGTGTTAATTGGGATTTTTAAATGGGAGAACAGATGACGCGTGATCAATTCTCTTCTTGCCGTGATTTCAGTCGAAATCCTTGCAGCAGGATTCTGCATTAATAGCAGAACAGACAAAATGCTGGTTTGATGACCAGACAGCAAGGCGCTACAGTAATCCGGCCTTGCAAAGGGAGAGGCACGGAGGAGCTTTTTCTGCATCTCTGAAAGGTAGGAGGTGTCATTGTTTGGCACGGTTACTATGGTAAAAATATGTGCCGAACAGACTGGATGGATCTGAAATAACGTGGCCTGGAATCTGTGTACTCACCCGTTTCTGTGGACATATGATAATTGAGTAGACTTTGGGGGGGGGGGGGGGGGGAGGGTACTGGGAACTGCTCTTTGTTTATAACACTTTGTTCAAATATGCCCAGTGCTTCCACATCTGTTTGCTTTAACCTTCGACAAATATTTATCAACCTACCTAAAGGGGGGGTGTTGACTAGTGCACATGGATAGATCAGCACACTGCTCCAGGACTGATTCAGGTTTGCAGAGCGAGCGAGTGTTTTGGTGAGACCTGTGATAGAGACAAATGCACAGAAGACAATGGCTAGAGATAAAGCTAAAGCTTTACACTAAGTAACTAAATAACTCAAGCCTATGGCATGTACATACATGGCTGTAATAGCGGATGGAAGAGCATTCTGTGTTGCACAATATTAAGCAAAGATTCAGTCTGTGTGGACTATGTTAACATATTGTGACATTTTCAATTTTCACATTTTCAAAATGTCTCTGTTTACAGGGAAAATCTCAATAAATTGCTTGTAAAGAAATTAGTTCAACACTAATTGTCATTTTTTTTGTATACAAAATACCAGTAACAACTACAAATCAGTTGGAGCTGATAGTAAAACTAATTTCAAATGGCCCCCAAACTTTGAAGCACAAAGTATCCTACTAACCTCTCTACCTTTTAATACAAGATGTATTCATATTATGCATATGCAGTGGATTCCATTTAATTGTATATGTGTGTGTGTGTGTGTGTGTGTGTGTGTGTGTGTGTGTGTGCACGTGTGTGTGCGTGTGTATGTGTGTGTGTATGTGTCCATGGTGAGGACGGGTGTTAAGTACCACAATATCTGAAAACATTTAACAATTTTGTAACAGCCAAAAAAGCATGATTTCCCCTTAGATTGGTGAACAAATAGATTACACAGGCTGAAAACAGATAACATTTCCACTTCTATTGGCCATCCATACACTGCCTGCTCATTTGTTTTTTATTTACTGAATACTTAAAAATGAGGCATGCTAGCTTTCTATCAGGTAGCAGGAATTTATCAGCTGTTTCTCAAGAGTATGAACGTGCCCTTTCGTCCACACTGAAAAGGCAGCAGAAATTATTTGAGGGGTTTAGATGGTACCTCTTCGATGTTGCTGTACTTTTCAGCTTGTCTAAATTGCACAAACAGCCATTGTAACGAGCAAAATTAAAAAAAAAAAAAGAACGATGCTTCATTTGTTTCCTTAGAGACGGCATAGCTTGGAAAGTAATTTGCTTGAAGGAGAGTGTAGTTATTGTACCATTTCTCATTATGTCAAGCGGAATTCCAGATGGAGGAAATTTTTCACCTGTCTGTGTTCCCTGCCTCTTGCTGATACATTGTGTCTGTCATTAAACTCATTAATGGGGACATGCAACATTGCAAGCCTTCCTAAATGGGTAAAAGAGATGGTCAAGATTCTGTTGACCAGTTGCTGCGAATTTGTAGGTCTGTGTGAATGGGGAGTACCTTGCTTGCCTGGCCAAAAGCACAAATTGAACAGATTTAATCCTGGGCTGTACAGAACTGAGTTGTTTATCCCTGATGTTCACTATAGCATGGCAGCAGTGTGTTCAGCCACAGCAGTGGCTCCTGTACATACATCACCCAGGTGCATCCTGCCCCAATGATGGTGGACGAGGTGAATACGTCTTTATTTTGAAGTGCTTTGAGATCAATAAAAGATGAAATATACATTGAAAAAAAAAACGTTAGCATTATCTGTGTAAGTCTGTGATAAGCCGGGTCAGAGAGCTTTGATTGGAGACAAGTGGGTATCGTTCACCCCTCCACACCATCTGGGGCAGCAGGGAGCTTCCCCTGTGTTGAGCTCTGCTGTGCACCCCCAAAAAAGCACTAATGCTTCTAATCCTTCAAGCCCTGTTGCTGCCAGCAACAGTAGAACTCCCGAAGCAGGTAGTGGGCGCACAGAGAGACCGCCGACCAATTAAACCCCAGGCCAGGTGACTGACCGAGCTCTGAGCAGGACATGTGGAGATCCTTTAATCCCTCTACAGGCTGGCTCTGTGAACCCTGACTCTGCAGCCCAGAGGAAAACAGAGAGTGATGGACCATCACAGAAAAGAGAGAGCGAGTGAGAGAGGCGCACACAACACATTTTCCCTAGCAGCCAAGTGGACCGTTGAAAGATATGACGAAGTGCTAACAAAATGGCAAAAACTGCCATTACATGAAAAACATAGTTCCCTGTGAATTATTATTCTTATTCTGAGGAGTGTCTAAGGCCAAGGAAAAAATTGCACTCATTACACTATTTTGTATGCTTTTTCCCCTTTATGCAGCCCTGTTTTTTTTTTTTTTTTGCAATCAGCAATTGTCTCACCGTGGTGATCTCTGCACATGCACATGAGTGCTGAAGCAGGACGAGTGGCTTCTTCTGATGAGCACACACAGGCAGTGGCTGTTTTTCATATTACAAGACCCAGAGTACACTGCAGTGAGGTAGGCTTCAGTTGGAGGATACACACTATTCCACTGACATCATCCGAGCAACTCACAGGCACCTGATGAACTACAAGGTGCCTGACGACATTGAGATGAGGACAACCTGGCCGTCCTACCCATTCCTGCCCCCTGCGGAATGTAGCCAGTTTATTCTCCCATTGTGGGATCTTGGTCATTGTCAGCAAATGACACAGTCAGTTTCAAACCTGGGTCATAGGGTTTAGCCTTAAAGCCAATGGTTGCCAAATGGCCCACCTACCATTCTGTGTGAACCCACATACGATCTTTGAACATAGACAACAGCATGGAGCAAGAAATGTATTTGAAAGGGATTTCAACCACGTGGGCACAGTTTAACCACAGGACAATGGCGTAGATTCAAAATTGGGGGGGGGGGGGGGGGGGGGGAATCGGTGAGGGAGCCATGGAGCAGCCATGAAGAGCGGGCCTTCGGCATTGGGCATTTTTATGACATGCAGCTCTTGCTACATTCTAGTTCATTCGTTAATCCTTTCATAAATTATATCCCCCCTTTGTGGAGCTCTGCTGCTACGTCCTACATTAGTGCTCAATTCTGTGCGGGCAGGACTCCTGGTCCCAGGCCGTTTTTCTGCTCTTTCGGGGGGGGATTGACTAGAGACCAAATGATGGATAGCTGAAGGGTCCACCCACCATCCGCACCGAGTGCTGGACTCGGTGCCTGTTGGCAAGGAGTGAAAAAAAAAAACCATTAAACAGGAGGGGAGTCTCTGGCTCAGTAAATACTTTGTGTAAATAGACTTTGACAGCAAATTAGCCGCGTTTTGTCTCGTGCGCTTTCACGAGGTGACAAGACCATCAAGCGTAAGCGTGGTTCATCAATCTCCGGCGATAGCGCTGCCTCACCTGTGACAGGCAGGCGTAGGATCATCGCAGTTGTCACACGCCGCTGTTCCTTGTAACTGCGTTTTTTAATTGAATGTAGCGAATCATTTGAAACAAGCACATAGATCAAGGCGGTTTTACTCAGACAGCATCATGTCTTGTTCATTTGTGCAAATGCTGTCATCTTTCTTAAAGCGTCTCTCAAATCAGCCTGGGGCATGTGCAAATGGAATCATCTCAGATTAAATTTTTTAGTGCTGAGGAGGGAGCTTGACTGGCAGTTAATGGTAACAGACCTGCCAAGGCTCTCCTTCCCTGTAGTGAATTGCTGCCCTGTGCATTTCAAAGGAAGATTATCTAATGGGGGGCTGGCAGGAGGCTTCTCATGTAGAAGGCTGGGACATCCTTTGGGCTTCCCAAGAGCAGCATAAATCAATACTGAGAATGCCATGTCTGCAAAACATCACGTTATCAATAATCACTGTGGCGCATGGCTGTCGGGAAACAAGAGGGGGAAACAGCCACGCCCTCTCACACACGGAGGGAGCTGGTACACTTGGGCAAGGGTGATGCAGTTAAACCCGTCAAGGGGCGTTGGCAGTGAAAGACCTTTCAGGGGAAGCAGTGACAGTGAGAGTGTGAAAAGGACAGAGACCTCCAGTCTGATTGCCCTCAAACCACGCCTACAATGTTTGACAAAGTAATATTTGAGAAGTCTGACCCTTTCCATTTACAGTTGAACAGCAAAGGGAGTGTGAGGCATCATGGAAACTATAAGTTGAGCTACCAAGTGCTGCCAATCATGAACTCACATGAACCAATCAAAAGAATTTCATCTCAATAGAAAAATGCTATGGCTTCAAATCAGTGTGTGGCTCCACAACACACTGTATGTGCCAGTTTTTGGTAATATCAAGTTACGTGGTTCTGAAAGGGCTCTGTGGTATATATTTTTACCAGAGTACCCTCTCTTCCGCTGATTTCTGCAGGATAAATGGAAATAACAGCCTACAGGAAACCATGGCTGCACATGTGTGAGAAGCTAAGCACCAAACTGATACATCAGATAGCCTTGGTAGCTACGATATGTTAGCGCCGGAGATCGGGACACAAACGTGGTCCGCAGGATGTTCCGGTTCCAGGCGATAATAGAAAGGGACAGGCAGTTCGTAAATCCAGGGACAGGCAGGGTTCGAAACACAGAGAAGCAATCCGGGGGCAAATCCAAAATCGGGAGTTAGGGAGAACAGGGTCAGGAATCAGGCAGGTGAGAGGCAGCGATCAGATCCAAAACGGCAGGCAGGAATCGTGGTCAGGAAACAGGCAGGATCGGCAATGTAGTAACAACTCTCGGGAAATAAAGCGCGGGGACGAGACAGGTGAAACACACTGAAACGAACTAGCAACAAGACAGAGACACGCAGGGAAGATATAGGGCTGGGGTAACGAGGAGATGGGAAGCAGGTGAGCAGGCAGGCAGGTGCAGGCAATGAGGGAATCAGGTGGGCGGGGACCAGGCGGGGAGCAGGGCAGGGGGAACACAAGGAAAACAAAAGCACAAGGACAGGGAAAACAAAAACACAGCGGCTTAAGGGGGCGGAGCCCTGACACGATAAGATGATATGAGAGCTGTATTGTCATTGTTCAGGACAACGAAATTACAGTTGCTCCCCTGTGTCAGTGCTATGACAACATATAACAAGAATTTAAAAACAAGAATATATAAAAATGTGTGAATATATAAAATATGATGAGTGTATGGAACATAAATAAATAATAATAATAAAGTGTCTGTGCATTGGCAGGAACAGTCAGTAGAGTATGTAGAAGAGTCTACACACCTGAAGTTCTATTATGGTGGGAATGTACTCCCTAGCTGTTACCGTGAAAAGTCTCTGTTTCACACGTATCTGATTATTGCACAAAACATATCTGATTATTGCACAGCTAAAATTGCGATAAGATTATTGCACAGCTAGCTATAAATGGAAGAAAACATTGTTTCTAAAAACAACACAAATGCCACAAATGCCTCCATGAGGGATATCACAGTGGTCTCTCCTGAAAACAGCTAAGGCAGGCATGTTAGTGTTTCTTACCAGGAGGACTGAGCAGCCAAAGCAAAGAAACTTTACATCGCTTTCTCACTGCTGTACGTGCTGCCAATTTGTCAGCATTTTTCAGATTTGACACTGGCTTCACTTGTGAAAGGGCCAATGGTGTCAGTTTTTTTCATATTTATCACGCTGGTAATCGCACTACATTTGCTGTGGCAAACTTGCTGCAACAAACCTGTTCTTGTACCCTGTGCAGGCAATTTTTTTGTGATGTTTACCCCAGTATCACAAATACAATTCCTCACGAGGGTCTACCCTTGGAATGCTCAAGATTATTTGTTGTTATTTGGTGTACTATCACCTTTGTGAGTGGCAGTGTTGAAAATGAAACCTTGCCAATTACCAATGCCAGCTAGAGACTCATTCAACATTCCAGAGAGTTATGACAGGTTTAAATGGCAAAAAGAAAGGATTAAATACCTTGGCTGCTACATATGTTCTGACAAAACAAAACTATATGAAGATAATTGTTTCCTTGATTAATGAACTTAAGGTAAGCCTAGACAAATGGGCAGACTTGCCCATAAATGGTAGGATAAATCTGATCAAAATGATATGGTTGCCTAAACTTCTGTTTACCTTCCAGACAATACCGGTGATACCCCCAAAGAATTTCTTTAAGGATGTTAAATAGGCTGTTTACTTTGTTTATTTGATCAAATAAGTCTCACCAACTTAGTAGGAAACTTCTTCAGAACACCAGAAGAGAAGATGGTCTTAATTTTCCAGATGTTGAGCTGTACTATTATGCATCACAAGCCTTCTATATCAACCTTATCATTAATAGAACAGATGAGGAACCATGGATAAGTATAGTGGACTACCAGCTTAGGCCGGACAACTTGTTTTTATCTATGTTTACAAACGTAAGATCAGAAACTCTAGTTTTGTCATTAATAGCACTTTAGGAGCATGGAAAAAAAATCAAAAATATCTTATATCTTATAGGGTTCACATTAGTGTACCCAAGAATACCTATCTTTGGAACAATCCATCCATCACCATCCAAAACTCAAAACTAAATTGGAACACATGGATCAATAGTAGAATTAGCAACATTTCAGATATAGTATCCTATAATAATGTTTTGTCATTAAAAAAAAGCTTAAAAACAAATTTGGTTTAAGAGACTATGAAATATTTCAACCTGGTTGAAATATTTAGATGTTTTCAACTGAAAGGCTGGTTATTACAGAATTTTATGTTAAACTATGATGTGGAACCAACATCTATTGAAAAGTCATTTATGAATACTGGAGAAAAAACAAATTGATAGGTAAGGTAAATATAACTATTTAATAGGAGCACAAGTATGTTAAGTCCGTTAAAAATTGTTTTTTGTTACCGCCTTCACTCTGGCACTCATTGCGCTGTTTTGAATTTGGATCTTGTTAGTTGCCCTCTACCCTGTAGTTGTATAAAAAATATATAATGAAAATCTGCGACTCATACAATATAAGCTTAAGAATATATTAAAATAAAGTTAAAACACATAAATTGGACCCCTCCTCTTCCGTTTTGTGTGTAACTGTAAAATGTGTTTCTCTTGAAGACACCCTCATACATACTTTCTGGAAATGTGAAAAAGTAAAAAAAAACGTTTGTCTTGAAATTCAGAAGTGGATGACTAATATTTGTAAAACTGAGATTAATTCATGCGATGCATTTTGCAGAGGATAGACAATTTGAGGTACCCTATTGGGTGGCAGGTTCTGTACTCCTCCCTGGTGTATAAAAAAAAAAAACTTATTTTAAGGCATTGGAAAGACGTATAGACCCCATCCATGCAGGCATGGAAGGGAATGATGAAGTATTTAACTATAGAAAAGACAACGTCTGAGGACAGAAATAAAAGGGAACAAGTAGAATAGAATTTAGTAGAATATGGCATGATATATATGAAGCCTTATAATTAAAGGTTAGAACAGAAGCAGGGACCAGGCGGGGGAACCACAGGAAGGAGAACCATGTGTACGTGTATATATGTGATTGTGAGTGTGCCTTATATGTGTGTGTTGATATATGTTAAAGCTAAGAGGTGTGAAGATGGGGCATGGGTATGTGGGGTTTTGTCAGTGTAAAGATGTATTTTTCTGGTGAACTAGTTGTATATGTATGTCTTTTGTTGTTATTATAACCAAAACCCAATAAACATAATTGTAAAAAAAAATAAAGAAAATGAAACCTCGCTTCCATTGGTTAGGCTCCTAAAGGGCACTCTTCAGGGGCACTCTGTCAAGCTCGTATCCCTAATGGAGATTCATCAAGCCCCTCGTGGAATGTTGGACCCTCTTATTAAGAAGACATGAGTAACAACAGTTGATATGCCACAGCCTACACCTTTCAGGAGATTCACACCTAGATTCCATCAACAATTGTCCTAACCTTTGGCGTGCAGTTACATGCAAAAGTTACTGCTTTGTCAATGACAGTAGCCTAATGAAAAATGGAATGCTTGATTTTTTTTTTGAAGTACAAATGTTGGGTGGATTCAGAGGCTTGTCTCCTGGTCACTTTTCATTCTTGCATGAATAGTGTTATGTCACCCTCCTGTTTTACTTGTGTAGACACATTTGTTACTGCCTAAGAGTATGACATTGTGAGAATGGAAGAGCACTGCTTTTCTAAGATAAATGATTCTCATCTGTGCAAAGGTAACCACCAAGTTATAAGCAACAAAAGTAGAGAAGTTTGCAACATACCCTCATCAGTTAGCTTGACATATTGACTGGTGGGACGGTTTCGGTTACTCGATCATAGTCTGCACTCTTGGGTTATGAAAGAAGAGTTTAGCCCCAGCAGTCAGACAAATCACCTGGTTATTGATGAGCTTTGTACAGCAGGAGCGAGCAATGGTAGTGGTCATAAGAAAACAGAGGGCGTACCCACAGCGCCTTTCACAGAAGGGCCATTAATGGGGGGGCCGATTAGGCTCCTGAAGGCCTTCGAAGTGGTGGGACGGGCACTGGTAGCTCTGGCCATTTTGTCGTGCACATCATGAAGTTGAAGAAAAGAAAAATGGATGAATCACAGAACAGGTCGGGGCCGCATATCTGCAGGTCATCTCAATATGACAGGAGTCTCTTCCTAAACACCCAGAAGTGTGACTTCCTCCGCCCTCCTCAGAGCAACAGTTACTGGCTGCTGTGCGTGCCTTCTACCTTCTGCCCTGTTAACATTGACCAACGTTCACCATCAAGTTTAGCGTTCTTCACCGAGCTGGAATGCAAAGATTTGCTCTCAGCTGCTCCAGCAGAACACAACATTTATGTGAAATTTATGTGAAATTTCTTATCAGCATACCATAATGTTGTATTAAGGAATGTGATGCAAGAAGATTTAAGGGATTACATTACATAATATTATCATTTAGCAGATGCTTTTATGCAGAGCAACTTAGGTTACAGTTTTACATGTTATCCATTTATACAGCTGAATATTTACTGAAGCAATTGTGGGTTAAGTACCTTGCCCAAGAGTACAACAGCAGTGCCACGGTGGGGCACTTAAAGTACTGACGACAGTAAACGTTTTGAAAAGATTGTCATTTTTATACATATGCCATGGACACAATAAGAAAATAGGTAATACACAGAACAGAAAAAGTTGCATTTTTAAAGCTTATTCTCTACCCTTAGTCTCATTTTTCTTTTCTCTATATCTCTGTCTCATTGTGGAGTACCCTACATATTTTATTCTTACTTTATTTTTTATATACTTTAATCTTAATAGCACTGCACTGAGCAAAGTAACATCATTCATAAGCAGTGAGTTTTGTTTTACAAAACATGAGGGTCACAATTATTCACACCATTAAGTATGAATAAATGTATGACAGACCTGCTGCATTTTGAAGAAATGCAGTACATTGATGAAACAATATTCTCCTTAGGAAAATGATTTGGTTTTAATATGTGACGATGACTTTTTCCACTTTGTTGTGCAATATGCTATTCCTTTGGTCCTACTCTATGTCAAGTAAAAAATTGTTAATCTCTCTCAAATTCAAAATAAAATTTAAATAAACTTCATAAGCATGACCACACAAGTGTATAATATTGCTGAAGCCAAATATAAATACCTATAGTAAACTGTTAAACCTATAAAACTATAAATAAATACTTACATCTCCCACTCTCTCTGTCACTCCCCATCACTCTCTTTGTCTCTCTGTCATTCGCTCTCCTTGTCCCTTTCTCTCTCACACTTCCCTTTTTCTCTCTTTTTCTTTCACACTTCGTGTCCCTTTCTCTCACTCCACCTCCCCCCTCCCTCTTTCTCTTTTCATGTCTCTCTCCCCCTCTCTCACTCTCCCTCCTCTTTCCTCTCTCCCTCTTTCTCTGACCCTTTCTTACTGTCTCTCCCCTCTCCCTTTTTCTCTCTCACTCTCTCTCCTCTCCCCTCCCTCGTTCTCCTCTTGTCTCTCGCTAACTCTCACTCCTCTCCCCTATTCCATCCCCCTCCCTCTCTCTCTTCCTCCCTCCTCTCCCTTTCTCTTTCCCTCTCTCTCCCTCTCTCTCTCAGAGATGGACTCAGTGAGGATCCTGCTCTACTCCCTCATCTTCCTGCTCAGCGTCTTTGGGAACCTGCTGATCATCGTGGTGCTGACGGTGAACAAGCGCATGCGCACCGTCACCAACTCCTTCCTTCTGTCGCTGGCTGTCAGCGACCTGATGATGGCCATCTTCTGCATGCCCTTCACCCTCATCCCCAACCTGCTGGGTGACTTCATCTTTGGGGCCGCCATGTGCAAGATCGTGGCCTACTTCATGGGTGAGAGTTCACCTGAGAGCACCCTGGCACCAAACAACAGCATCACCAATCAGTGACCTATATACTGACTTAAGGTTCAAAGTCTGAATCTGAGGACCTGTCCTCACTGATAGCCACTGCTTTTTGTGCATTGCACCAAATTATTAACATATACTTTATTATCATGACCACACAGGTCTTCTGTATCGCAAAGTTATATATTTGCATTTATATATTTGCATTTATATATTTGACACAAAAATCCAAGGAGCTACATTGATTGTGTTTTTACTTTAAATATATTGCAAACACTTTTATCTGGAACAACTTAGAAAGTAAGAGTACGAAAGTGGATCTAATAAAAAGCAGGAACAACAGTACCAACAACATATCAATCCATCACACATCGTCGTAGATACATAAGGTCTGTGATAACATCACAAGGGCAGTACAACATATCCATTTTTTCCACAAATGATGGCTTGGTAGCTTAGTACAGTTATATCAGTCTGCAATCTGTTTTGTAGCTAACGTGGATTCATAAACCTGTTAAAACTCTTTTTTTTTAATCAGGAATTGCATCCATAGCAATTCAGGTTTGGGAGCCATGCTCCCAGCGTGGGACAAAATGTTACAGAATGTTTTCATTTTACTTTCCATCTTACTTTATGAGGAGAAATGGATGCCTTCATTATTGGAGATGGATTCCTGAAGCTTGTTTCAGCATCCATTTTGATAGGATGTCTCTGTAAAAATTTTATGAATCATCAACTGGGCTCCATCATTAGCACTTGAACTGAATCACATGAGGATCTTTTCTCTTGTGAAGGGGGAGAGAGGCCTCATGAACCCCTATTGGGTGGAGCCATGTCTGTCACTTCCTTGTTTGAACAAATCAGAAGACATTGCTCTCCACAGCAGAACAGTGTGATTGGTTAGTTAAAATCAGTAAGTCCTGGATAATGTGTGATAACTCCACAATGTTTTTTTTTTTGGCTCGTCAAGCCTTAGCCTCCGTCTCCCCATGCTATGTGTTACGTAACCCAGGGCAATGCCGCGGTCAGCCAGCAATCCCTACTGAGCCGTAACACAACTGTTACAGTCATCTGCGTGGGACTTGAGGGGACAGACAAGGTCTCATCAGTCAAGGGCATTCCGGGTGAAGCAGGCTGGTGCAGTCAGATACAGCATGTCATTATTTCATAAAGAATGAACTCTCATGCAGGGGAAGAGCTGGCAAGTTTCACAAGGCAGGGGTCTATAACCTTCGTTGGAGGGTTCCTGAATTGAAACATTTCCACAAATAAATGTGAAATTTGCAAGTTTGTGGGACTCCACTCTTGGCACTGAGTGGTTATTTCTTTCTCCTATTTACGCATGGTTGAAAAAATTCTCAAGGGTGCCAAAATTTATTTTATGTGATACACCACACTGATATTATAGCCCATACCATAAAGGCACATTTAACTCAATGAGTAAGACCTATTATATTAATGAACAGTTCAGTTTAATCTTACAAAACCAACCCCTGAGCAAAATGTTGTTTTTCCAAATGTAGTTCTTGATTTAGAATCTTGGGGAGACATTAGATTTTGAAATGTCATGGTGATTAAACTGTGCCTGTTGCATTCTGGGAAAATGTAAGATTTGAAGAAAATTACTAAACATATTAGTGATATGGGGAGATATCTACAGCAGCACAGTCACAACCACATGTTTATCTGTGCCAGGCCATTGTAAATAATTTACCACTCACTGATGCTATCAAGTCTGCGTTGATAAAATCAACAGTGTGTGCAATTTCCCATATCTATTTCACCAGAAATGGCAGCTTTGAGGAACCAGATAAGCAGTTTTTTTCAGTTGTTGGTTAATTTTATGGCATCGCTTGTATCTTTTCAGAGCCTGAGGGTATACAGTCACAGAATGTTATTTATAGGGATGGAACTTGAGCTCTATATTATGGGAGTGTTGGGGTGTTGCGGTTCTGTATTGGTAAGATTCTAAATCCTGGTTCTCAAGGGGATTGTGGCTTTCGTCTGTCCTCTGTTTCATGCCCCTATCCCCGCTCCCCCCTGCGATACTCAGTCTTTTGGCACCTCTTCTCCCAAAGGACCCAACCGCAACCTTGCGACAGACAGGGCTACCACGTGCTGTCAATCACCAGCTGCTCTGAAATGGAAACGCGGCACTGACTCCGCGTATCGATTTCGGAGCATGCGGAGGCCGAAATTGCGAATTTCACACTACACAGGATTTCAGTTGAAATAGCGTCAATCTGCTGTAATGAACTGCCTCAATATTCTGCTCACCAATTTTTCCTCACCATCAAAAACATGTATTTTTGGGTTGTGAAGCACTATGCAGGTGCTTTGGGCTATGCATGATTCAAATGACAAAAGGTGCAATTTAGTCCTTGATCAGAGCTGATTCCTCTCTTCAAAGTTTCATTTTATGATTAGATTCCATCTAATCACCTCCGCTGGAACTAGGTGCCGATGGCAAGTTTATAGTCTATCACAGCAGTGAGGTTATTAGCTCATAACTTCATAGAGCATATTCAAACGGAAGAGAGAACAGTGCTGTGATTAAGCTGTAATAGAGTTATTATTGTGTATGTTTGAATGTTCATCTTTTTTCTCATTTCCTTCATTTGTCCATAGTTAGAGTTCATAATGAATTCCATTTCAAATGAGTTTCAACACTTTAACACATTTTTAATGAAGAAGCATTGTGAAAAATTTATCTGATCTTTTCTTACCTCAGACAACATTTTTTAACACTGTTCTCATGCAGTCATCCTTCTTAGTTGACTTGAGGACAGATGAGGCAGATCAGACTTAGGATGATTCAGACTGAAAAATCACATTGATTTATTTTTATCTAAAGCTTAATTTATGCACAGTGAGGTTGCTTGTGATCTTAACACTGCAAGTAAATGGATAGTTTTGGATAGTCTGTTGAAACCTTCAAGTTTTCCTCAATGTGGTCTTTACCCCTGTGGAAGTGTAAAGTAATGTAACATGTAATGGACAATGTAATCTTATACATGTGTAGTGGAATTTTTGGTCAATGCATTTCGAGCGTGTGTTGTTACATAGACAACTTAATTACAAAAGCAATTAATAAAAAGGTTGGGTTTAGGGGTAATTTCTGGAATGGCAGTAGCACGAAGGATGGTGTTCTTTTGATGCACCGTATTATTAGTTAATTACAGCCCCCCACCCCCTGCCGAAATGTATTTGCCTTTGATTGGCTGTGTGCATGTGCACAATATCCTGATTACTTACCTTCAGCAAGTGAAACTCCAAGGCCATCTGACGGAAGGATAGCAGGGCACCTCCATGTCAGACGCACTTTCTACATTTTTTTTTGCTGTGGGGAAATGATTGAAGAAGACAGAGAATGGAATGAGGAAAGTAAAGAAATAAGAAAAGAAAAGAAAGGCCTGCTATTATAACTTTCCCCATGGATGATGATTACTCTCTGTTCTAGAGCCCTCCAGAGGGAGAGAACCACCCTCATTCTTATTCTCTGAGCTTCCCCACGCTCGTAAACAAAACCCAGAGCCCAGACGCCAGAGGATGGGCTTTCAAGGTCATAATAGATGGGGAGGTAAGAAAAAGGAAAAAAAGTGTATAATCCCCCCCATTCTGAAGAAGAATGGATTGGCCATACTTGGTGGATCGATTGTTGATCACTTCAGACAGGAGTTTACTTCAGCCACCTCCGGGGTCCTTGTGGTGCAGACGCTCTACACCACGACCTTCAGCTGCAGATATTTACTTAGGTGAGGATGGGGAGGAGGTTAGGGTTAGGATTAAGGTTAGGAGTGAGTATCGAGGAGTCATTTCATTGGTTTATGAGCTATGGATGAATAGGGGAATCAGGTTGGAAACCCTCAGTCAATATTGTTTGGTCGAACACAAAAAGCACATGTCAGCTGTATATCACTACACAAAAAACAAGCCAAAAGAACCCTTAGTCAAACTTTGTATTAAATCATACATTATATGGTCTTCATAAAGAATACATAACCACCTCATGACCATGCTGCTGCTAATATATAAAGCATAAAAAAGCACTGCTTTATGATAGTTGATAGTACCGGGTAGCATATTATTTAAAAATTGAAAGTATGTATGCAAAAACATGCAGTATGTCAATGCATGTCCACTATAATAGAGGAGTTTTGGTAGTATATGCTGTATAACATGCTAACACCTTGCTCATAATGATGTTATGTATGATTAATGCATAATGTACCCTTAACATATTATGAAAGCCTGCAGCGTTGCATCCCCCTACCCTGTTCCTGCCCCCATGTTTTGGATTGAGCCTCCCACGGTGGTTCAGACAACAGAGTTGGTGGCATCTGCTTGAAGACTCAGACTGCATCATGGCTCCCCTAAATGATTACACTGTAGCACTTACTGTAGGTCCTCTGTCACGTTTCTGTGTGGAACTTTTGGCATATAGCAATCATTTGTACATTATTGATTACTGCAGCACTATATGTAGTCTTTCTTTTTAGTATGTCAGTGGTTACTGTGTGAAGCATTCATACCGCTGTTCATTTGTGGTCTGATGTTTCCCGAATCTCCACAGTTGTTCATGTAGTTGTTATGTGCACTTACATACCTCATTTTGGGGGTTGCTGTGGACGAGAGTATCTGCCAAATGAGTAAATTTAAATGTAAATGTAACCCACTTCAGTTAGCAGTGTTCAATGAATTGTCCTGCTGGGTGAGTCTCAATTATGGAAGAGAAATGGGATTAATTTTAGTCTCAAATGCATATTTGAGTCCCCCATGGCCAAGGAAGACGCAAAATGAAGCAAAAGAATAATTATTGAAGAATTTGCCCCAGCCCTGCTCCTGGACCCCAGCGCAGAGTGAGCACCATCCACGGCCTCATCTCACTGTCACCCCTCTTGCCTCTCACCCTCCGTTTTTTCTCTCTTTTTTTTTCCTCCCCCACACAGGAATCTCAGTAAGCATATCAACGTTCAGCCTGGTCGCCATAGCGATCGAGAGGTACAGCGCCATCTGCAACCCCCTCAAGTCCCGGGCGTGGCAGACCCGCTCCCATGCCTACCGAGTGATCACGGCCATCTGGATCATGTCGCTCCTGCTTATGACCCCCTACCCCATCTTCAGCGTCCTGGTGGCCTTCAACAAGCCCAACCGCGCCACGAGGCACATGTGTCGCCTGGACTGGCCGGTGAGCTGGGTGGAGCAGTCATGGTGAGAGCGTGCTGACTTACTAAAGCTCAGTGCTGTTAATGTGTGATTTCCTATAACTGTCTGGAGATGAACTTCTGGCAATTCTGATGCTTGTGTTTAATTCAAATTTAAGCTTTGATTAAGGGAATGGGTACTTCCACCCAATGTTAATATAAGGTTTATATAACGATTACCATGTATGCAGTGGTAGCCAGCCATTCAATGTTTCCATACGAAAAGAGGAATCAAACTAGTTTAACTAGCTTTAACTCTGAATTAAGTACCAGTGATAATATTATTTACACATATACTAGCGCTGTATTTTCATTAAGGGTTTGTGCTTACTTCAGTTCCTACCGGAAATAGAGGCCAAGGGGTTCGTCTTGATTGCAGTGAGTGTACACTGCCTTGAAACAGTGCTGATTTATGCTTGAATTACATGCACCAAGTAGCACGTAGAATCTTCAAACAGAATTTCATTTTAACTTAGTGTCTTTTAAACTTGAATATAAGGGTTTTGACCTTGAATTTCAGATGATAAAATGCAGCGTTTGAAATACACATTCAAAGTATTCAACTGAATAGTCAATTCTATTTGGCACTAATCTCCATGTTACAGTACTGACAGAGTTGAGTGGTCTAGTTGCATAAATTCAAGGTTTAAACCGCTCCTGAAGCCCTGTGGTTACAGAGTAAGTCAGCCATTCAGCAAAAGCCCACCACTGCCTTCTGGTGATGTTTGCCTCCTGTTTGCATTAAAAGCTATAACGAATAACACTTTCTCCATCATTTTTTAAAATGTTCCCTGAGAAAATCTGACCATATAACTTTGAACTAAAACACAAGTAAGATAATGACCTGAAGAGGTTTTCTGCTTAATTTCGTTTAAATTGCCTCTCTCTATCCTTTAAGTGTCAAGGAATTGCTAGACTGAAATAGTGTTATTCCTTACAGTGTAATATTTCCTCTTAACTCTAGAGGTTAAATTGGAAATAAACCACTGAGCTCCTACCATGGCAAAATGGTGTTGTCTTTGTCACAATCGATCAGTGAGAAAAGACAGAGGCTTTGTCATGAACCATTGGAATTTTGAAATGGCCGAGAACGGCACCTGGAAGGGAATGTTTGACCATGAATGGGGCAGAAATGTTTTTGAGAAATGAATGTTTCACGATGAGCCAAATGCCCTGCCAGTGCTAACAGATGGGAAGTAACACCTGCTGATATCAAAAACTTTGATGTAAGAGTGGGACAGACATGGATGGGAAAAGTACCCATTGTGTCGATGTTGTTGGTAGTGTCTACATGTGGACATGCAATGAAAGGTCATCAGAAGCCACTGGTAATGAGCTAGTCTAGGAGTGATGATGCAAGGTTGTTTTCTTTGTGCTGCTGTTTGTGCTGCAAATGAAGGTATGGACTGTTTTTGAAAATCATCATTAAATATTCACATGTGGTGCTGCTGTGGAAATCCATAATGTTCGCCCACAATAATTTCAGCAGGTAAGGAAAAGCACAGGATCTAGCTAACCCCAATACAACTAACAAGAAATAAATCAACACAAATAGTACAAATCTATAAAGTGAACTGTATTTGTATTTTAAGTGTGTATTTGTACATAAAAAAGTGATGGGCTAACTAGCTAGATAGGCAGCCGTGTGGCAACAGGAATGCACTTAAACCAAAAGGTTGTACTTTTAATCCTACATGGGGCACTGCTGTTGTGCCTTTGTACTTTAATGTTTCCAGCAAACGTCTATCTTTATAAATCAACAACCTATGTAAGTTGCCCCAGAAGAGAGCACCTGCTCAGATACTCAATAACATACTGTGATCACAGAGATTCCTAAGGACTGTGCATCACCCTGTTCACTTGAAGCACTATATGTTTTCAGAGCAGCAAGTGGCAAGTTGTACCATTGCATAACATGCCACTGCTTTAACTTGTCACATTTTAATAGGATGACACAAGGTGTTGACGTTATTTGCTGGTGAGCTGCCCACATGTATTAACAAGCATATGCACCAGTACAAAAAATACTGGTATATACCAGAGCTCTGCTGTATGTTTCATGTCAGGTGAATGAATGGATCCTTGAACTGAAATTGCATGTCAGTTCCCAGCAGAACAGAGTATATAATACAGTATATTGCATAAGTATGGAGCTCTCCCTGGAATCAAATGTTTAATGGGCCTACTCATATTCGTTAATTCCAGCAGCTATTGCATCCACATGACTCAGCTGCTGCATTTCTGAAACAAAGAAGGAGCACTACTAACAGGTGACTGGTGCAGAACGGTGGCATTAGAATAAGCAATCTCCAGAGGCCATAGATCTGGATGTGCATTGCTAATGCTTGTAGCCAGTCAGAGGGGCACAGCTGCAATGCCTCTGTCCACAAAGGTCAGCACATCTCTGACTGCCCTTAGAACAACACCGCCAATATGTCAGTCAGCAAATCAATGAACACAGCAATGGTTATTGACAAGGGCCTTCTCTTAATTAACAGAAATCCTGGTGCTGACCAGTGTTTAGGCTCGTTAGGCAGGGACAGAGAACACCATTTACGTGTAGATTACAACCTCTGCTCTGATTTGGGTATTTCTGGTGCCTGCTTATGTGGGTGAGGCGCGGTGTTTTTTTTTTCTTGAGTCCTAACACTTGCAGTAGTGTGGTCACAGCACCAGGTGGAGAATGGACCGGCGTGGGCCTTGGGCAGACTCCCCTACAGGCACGTTTTATTGCTTGAGCAAACACCTCTGTCGTACCCCCGGATGAAGGCCCACTTTCATAAACATTGTCTGTTTAAGGGCTGGATGGAGCAGCCCCGAGAGACGGAGAGAGGGGACAGAGTGCACCGAGCATGCGGGTAATTAACAGGTGCATCGAGGGGAATGGCTCCCTGTGTTTCTTCCGGCTTTAATTGTACTGTCCAGCTGGCAGGGCGTTCTCCTGGCTGGGTGCAGACATTACCTAATGAATGGCGCCCTTCAAGAGTACATTTTGGGAGACCGCGTGAGCTGTTTATTTGTTGTTTTAAAGAGGAGATACGTTTCAGCTGAAGCAGCTACTCTCACTTTATACAACTCAGCCAAAGATATCCAACTCTCTCCTGCTCTTTCTTTCTCTTTTGCTCTGCATTGATCTCTTTGTCTCTCTCCCTCTGTCTCTCTCCCTCTGTCTCTCTCTCTCTCTCTCTCTCTTTCTCTGTCTCTCTCTGTCTCATAGTTTCTCTTATTCTCTATCCATTGTTCAGCTGAATGGCTTTATTGGCATGACAAATGTATGCCTGTCAGGGCATATGCTTTAATAAATAATAACAAATGGAATGGTGAAAAAATGTATACCATTAATGAATTAGGGCTTCATTTTGTCTCTGTATCAATCATTCTCTCTATTTTCTCTTTCTTTCTGTCATTCTCTTTCTTTCTTTCATTTTCTCTTTCTCTCTCTGTCATTCTCTCTCTTTCTCTCTCTCTGTCATTCTTCTTTCTGTCTCTCTGTCACTCTATCTCTTTCTGGCTCCCTCTGTCATTCTCTCTCTTGCTGTCTTTCTGCGCAATTCTTTCTCTCTACGTCTCTCTCTGTCATTCTCTCTGTTCTTTGTTTGCTGAGGCACTGAAGGGAGTGTTTATGGAATTAGGGGTCATGCCCCCTCTCTCTTCTCTCCCGTGTCACCATGCGTCACTCCTCTTGGCGCCCATGTGTGATGGAAGTCTGTCTGATTCATTGCGCCGCCGATGGACGCGGCACTCATCAAACAAGCCCCTGATGAAAAGTGTGTGCCGCAGCTCCCCAGCCTTTATCGGTGAGAGTATTGAGAGATGAAAAGGATGCGGGGGAACCTGGGGCAGATGGTAGCTGAGAAACACACCCCCACATCCATTAAAGCAGGAAGACCAGACGGGTGCTTCCTCTGTCTGACTGTCTCCTGGACGGTCAATAATTCCACCAGCTATTGATGCAGTAACCCGCAGTCCACCTAGTCTTCCAACCTGAGCCTTGTCAGAAGGAGGCGTGTTTCACAGAGAGAAGAGTATACAGTCCACAACGTGGGATCTGAAGTTTATCTTCAGAACATCAGTTGGGAAGAAAATCAGTCGCACAAACTCACTGGCTTATCTGCATTGTCAAAATCTGTCATGGAAAGGCACATCAAAACCAGCTCAAAGAAGCAGTATGTTGTCAGTGGAACTCCTGGTTGTGGCCAGAATTAGAACGGCTGGGCTACCTGGATTATCTCTGAATTGCCCTTCTTAAGAGTGAGAAGATGGCGATCTCTCCAATTGTGGTGGATACTCATCTGCTTTTATGGGTCACAGCAACTGCAAATCCTCTCTTTGCTTTATGAAAACCATCCTTCGACCCCTCTCACACAAACACCTTTGCATTATTGGAATGACAAAGGTTGCATTTGCATGTCAAAGCATACTTCATAAGATAAACAGTACAAAACAACAAGGAACGACAAACCATATATTCTGTTATACATAGTATAGACGTATATGGTGTTTGTGTGCATATGAAAAGTGAACATAGGCCATTGCCACGTCACTCCATCAGCACTGCAGTTTTTTCACTTCTGGCAGGTTTATAAAGTATGGGCAAATGTTCTTTATTTCATGAAAGGATTTTTGCCTTGTTTGAGTGTGCACATAGTTGGGAAATGCCGTTCTGTCTTGAGTGCTTGCAACTGGCATTGTGAGCATAACTGGTTCTCTCTAAGCAGTCATGTCTGCCAGTCTGTATAACCAGGCTGTGTTCTCTGCAGTTATTCAAAATCTCTCTCTCTCTTCCTCTATCTCTCTTTCCCTCCCTCCTTTCTGTCACTCTCAAGCTCAAATTCAAATTCAAATGAGCTGTATTGGCATTACAGAGAATGTCTGTGTTGCTAAAGCATTTGTATAGTTTATGACAAAGAAAATGAGTAACATACAAAATGAACCAGAGTAATGATAATAGATAACAAGAACACAACAGTAAAGAATAATGATAATTTAAAAGAAAATACAGATCACCATTGTATTACTCTGATTGATAAGAGCAACAAGAATAAAAATACACAAAATGATAACAACAACAACTCAATATCTCTCCTTCCCTTTCCCTCCTGCTCTTTTGCTCAGATGTGGTCTTTGTGTACATTTTAAAACTTTTATGGTTGCGGTCTATGGATGACCTGTGCTATGTGTTTATAAAATACAGGAATCTTATTTCTAAATAAAGATCTCCTTCTCTCACTCTCTCTCACACTTTCCCCCCTCCCTCCCCCCTCCTTTTCTCTCCCTCAGGTACATCTTGCTGCTCTCTGTCCTGTTCTTCATCCCTGGGGTTGTGATGATCATTGCCTATGGCCTCATCTCCAGAGAACTCTACCGAGGAATACAGTTTGAGCTTGACCAGAAGAAAGAAGCTAGTGGTAAGATTTCTGTGGTAAAGGAGCAGAATATATCAAAAGTAATAATGAAATGAATTCCTACAGGCCTTTTGTGGAAGTTGCTTGACAACAAACCGGGCAACTCACCTTGACTGACACTGACATGTTGGGGTGCATGTCAGCCAGCTGTGTACCTGAACAATCACCACACATACAACCCAGTCTCCAGGTGCAAATGCAAATTTTGCTAGGTAGATTGCTAGTGTCATAATTAGCTACATAAGAATATCTTCTTGTGTTCTTGTCCCCATTGTCTCTGAGCATGTATCTAGATTAATGTCATTAGATATATTAGACTTAGACTAGAATCACAGATATATTCAGCAAAGAACCTGTCAGGTTTCCATTGATAGCATCTGAGGGAATCAGGGAATAGTGCTGAGCCAATGGCAGGCAGTCTAGTTAATATGGATGTCATTTCTGGAATGGCAGCTGGCTAAAACCCCCAGTGAACATTGGTGATTGGACATACAGAGAATTTATAATTGTACCTTTTAAGGACTATTTCTCTTTTGTGGGCTTGGTACTTCCACTCATTAAGTTCCTATGGTAACATAAAGGATGCCAAACTGATGAATCTAGAGGACCTGTTGCGTTTGGCCTGATTAGGATTCTTAGCCTTGTAGTAAATAGGTTCATGTTTAATAACAAAAGCGATGCTTTCACGCTGGCGGCTTTGCGTCGTATAGATAACCAAGCAGCCCGTTTGGAGAGGCAGTCTGGCGGAGTGGATAAAGAACTGGTACATCGTTGGTCTGTTTCTTCTGCATGGGCCCTTTTGTAAAGCACTTAAGCCGAATTGCCTCGATAAATATTCAGCAGTGCTGAATATATAAGCAAGGTAATTCTCCCTCAGCAAGACCGCTTGCCAAGCGAACACATGCTAATACAGTTGACCCCTGATTACCCAAGCTAATGGGAGCGCGTCTGGCTTGGATAATCCGTCCAGTGTCGCTTCTGTTATTGTTTATTGACCTTTTGAATTGACAAATAACATTTAATGTCAAAAAATGCGAAGAAAGGCCAGAAGATATACAGCCAAGTCTGATTCACTATAAACTACCGAGAGAACTTCATTTGCTCCCTGGAAAGACACATTTAACAAAGCCCATGACACTAGCTAAGATAACTAGGAGACTGTGACCTCATGCAGTGTATTGTCACTCAGTTATGGCCAGATAGCTTTCGTGAACATTTGTAAAGCTCTTTGGCTGTGTTGTTTGACTGTATTTGTCTCATAATTTTAATAGGACTATAAATTTCAAGTCCAAAGTTTCAATGACCACAGAGGGTTTGAAATATAGACCTTTACTTTCAACATGTGAAATACTTTTTCTGAATACTTCTTCTGGCTTTCCTATTGGAAAGTGCAGTCATTGTCTATTAGACAGTTATAAATGCTATCATCAGGTCACTGGTAGTTTTAAAGATACTGAAACATTGGGTGTTTTTTTTTCTTATAATTTCACTTTATGCTTAATCGGTGTCAGTAGTAACCATTGACATACACTGAACTATCCCTGTGAAGGCCTTCTCTTTTTGCCAGTTATCTGTGGATTATAATTGTAATTATGCTTTCTGTCACTCAGAATAACTGTTAATATATTCTGGTTGTTTTGTGTATGGCCAAAAGATGTAAAAAACAGACATGTAAAAAATGTTCATGCACATTTTAATATTATTTGAAGTTCAGTTTTGGAAAGTATTTCCTTGCTTTTCCCATAATTGTTGCAAGCTTACACGTTCAGTCAGTTACAATTTTAGATGCTCCTTACCAAGCACAGCATGAAAACATATTTCCCCCCGGAATTTGAACGAATACGTCAAATAATCTGTATCGGCTCATGTTCCAGTGGACAGCTATACTGGGCACGAATATAGCCATCTATTTGTATGTTTTGGTACAAGCAGACCGCACATATTTAGAGACGGCAAATACTCCACTTCAGAAAAATGCGTTCCAGTGGAATATGTTCCCTTCTAGAGAGAGCCGGAAAATGGGATTTCATTTAGACCTTATTTTTACCTCCTTACAATAACAGGGACTAATTGAGGTCAATAAAAGATGTTCTGAAAACACTGGAGATCACTATTCTGTCCAATAATAGATATTAATTCCTCCTGAAATATTACTTCCGTGAATGACTGTTTCATCATTAGGTGAGTCATGCATTGGTGCTTGTGCATCAGGAGTCTCAGGCTATTTTGTTTCATTGAAAATGATTATCCCATTCAATATCCGTGATCAGTTGAGAGAACTCTGCAGATGGATTTGGAGAACTCGAGAACCAAATGTACAGTCCATGAGAACATGACCCTCAGCTAGACAACCTCAATCTGACCGTGCAGCGCATATGTGATTACAATACTATGCAGTGTTATATTGGCAGTAGTTTGGTGTGGTGATAAGGACCAGAAGCGTGGTGTAGTGGTAAGGAGCAGCAATGTGGTGGGGTGGTAAGGAGCAGGGCAGCAGTATGCTGTAGAGGTAACCAATAGGGTTGCAGGTTCAGTTCCCAGGTAGGCCACTGCTGTTTTGACCCTGGGCAAAGTACTCAACCTGAATTGCCTTACCAAACAATCACATGTATAAATGGATAATGTGTTAAAAATGTAAGATAATCTAAGATATGCAAGTTGTTCTGGTTAAGAGCATCTGATAAGCAAGTATAATGTATGAGGAACACACATCCTCAAAGAACAGATACACTAGAACATGCCTACATGTACATATAATGGAGAGTATTGATAGAGAACGAGACTTTGATAACCCCAAAATGGGTGGAGCTACTGTCAATGACCCACTGAGATGATAGGAACCAATCACCAATCAGCTTTGCTTCAGTCAGCCAAGTCCTTTGATGAGCTTATTTGAGTCAGTGATTGACAGCACAGATGCTGCACCTACTATAAGGTCCGTGAAGCCAGTGCCGCCAGACCTGATTTGCATGGACACAAATATCCTGTCGCCTGCTGCAGGTCTGAAGAACGGCATGACCACCACCCAGCCATCCACTACTGACGACGGCGACGGCTGCTATGTCCAGGTGCCGCGGAGGCCTGACGCTGTGGAGATGTCGACGCTGACGCCATCGGGCGCCGCCCGGGCTGACCGCCCACGCAGCAACACCTCGGAGGCCAAGCTGATGGCCAAGAAGCGCGTGATCCGCATGCTGATCGTCATCGTGGCCATGTTCTTCGTCTGCTGGATGCCGCTCTACTCCGTCAACACTTGGAAGGCCTTCGACCTGCAGTCGGCCCAGCGCGCCCTCTCGGGGGCGCCCATCTCCTTCATCCACCTGCTGTGCTACACCTCGGCCTGTGTCAACCCCGTCATCTACTGCTTCATGAACAAGCGCTTCCGCAAGGCCCTGCTGGCCACCTTCGCCGGATGTCTGCGGCCCTGCCGGCGCCGGCGCCGCGAGCCCGCCGACGAGGTCACCACCGCCACCACGGGGGCCTCACTCTCCAAGTTCAGCTACACCACCGTCAGCACCATGGGGACCTCCTGACTTAAACACCCCACTCTCCACGCACGGCGAAAATGGTGGGAGAGGTCGGGTGGTAGCGGCGACGCTAATTTGTTCTTTTTCTTTGTTCTTCTCGATATTGCTCATTCCGGTCCACTGTGTGCACTGTACTGCGAGTCCCTGTGTGTGGCTTTGTTGCTTTGTGCTTATGTATCGGTCAGTGGATTCTGAGTTTACACATAGTTACTGCCTGTGGCGGTTTGTGTCTTTTTGGGGCCTTGTTTAGTTTGCTCATCTTTTGCCACAAGTCCACCCTGCCAAGCTCTAAAGTCCTGTGATAAAGCTGTGGAAAGACTGGCAGGTTGTATGAGGCCTAACAGTAACCTGCGTGTCTTTAAGGTAAGGAAATGCTGCCTTTCAGATGCCAGCCTCACCTGTGAATTTTTTACTAATGCTAATTTGCCATGGGTTATCTCTTGGGCATGTTGTGAGAATGCCTTCTTGGGCTCCTGAGTAGTTCAGTGGTCATGTGCTGACAGCTGCATTGTTTGCCAACAGTGACCAGGAGCCCACATTAGTGGATCAAATTGACTTTGCTCCGCTGGGAATAGGGGTGGGTTTATGGGTCTGCCAAATTACCCTTGTCGCTCCACTCTTGACACCTTGGGACTTAGGATACCTACAATTTACACATGCAGCATCAGGAGGATGCACATATCCTCAATGCTCCTCCTGGTGCATTGTGGGACTTGTAGTTGTAAAAAATAATAACCAGCATGTTTGCACATGGGTCCAGTTGTTGCTGCTGCAGTGCTGATGTGCTTAATGCATAATTTCTGGACACTAAAAGTGTTCAGTAAACTCCACAGTTTCACGAGTTCAGTGAGCAGGGCCTTGCAGGCTTGGTGGGTGGCCTTGTGTGCCACGCTCCTCTGTGTTCCTTCTGGCTACAAATGGTACCGAATACTCATCTTTAGTCACCGTCGTCCTTTCTGTTGTGCTTGCTCCGCCCTCGCTGGCCTTTGTCTGATTGCCCTGCCATTGGCTCCGGGCTAACGCAGTGCTGACAGCTTGGAGTCAGAGATTTGCTGTTCTCATTTGATGAGCAGTCCATCGTTTCCTTAAATTGGTTCAGCGAAGCGCAGATCCACTGTCTCTGACCGTCTGATGAAATAAATTTGGTGAATCCAGATAAATCCATTGCAATGCACCATACGTTTCCAGCATCCATTTCAATGAGGGCATAAAGATCCCATCTCTGAAAGAACTGCCTTAATATGAGCAGCCTACTCAAAAGAATTTACAAAGAAGAGCAGCTAAGTGCTTTCTTCACTATCCCAAAGGTTGCAAAGCCATTTAAAGTATGCATAATCTTTGAATATTCATGACAAATGGCTAAATTTCCATGAAGTATTCATCTTTATTCACAGGTGTATGACCTCTTGTTCATTTTTTTCTGTAAGCATAGAGTCGTTTTCTTGCCTCTGGTCTTCTGTTGTAACAGAATGGCTTTGTATATGTGAATGACAGCATTCAATGTGGCTGCGGTGAAATTCAAAGAGAAAGAAACCACAAGCCCATACCCTCCAGTTCCTTAGATAAGGGGGTGAGTTAACTGCATGGAGACACACAAGCGTTGCCTAGGATTTGTTATTTAAAATGGTGAAATGATTTAACCAGTTACAGTGTCATCATGATTCATATTAGCTTTTAAGAAAGGCATAAAATTGCTTGATCTGCTTGACATCCAGTGTATTTGTATGTAATAGAAGCACACCAGATATGTACCTGGCAATTTAGTGTGTGTGGGATCTGAATAGAAATGTGTAATATATTCACAAGTATTAATTGATATATGGCAAGCATTACCATTAACTTTTAGAACACATTTTATGATAGGTGCCAAAAAACTTATTTATTTATTTATTTATTTATTTTTTCTTTAAAAACAAATTATATTGTCTTCTCTCTTGGTCTTCACAGAGGGAGGTGCAAAGAACTTGAAAAGATCATAACCATTCAGCAGGAACATTTTTACATAAATATCTGTTCACTCTCTCTAATAATGACAGATTTACCAACCATATCATCAAACATGCATATCTTTTCAAACTCTCCACCAAAACAAGCCTACAGTACAAACAAATAACTTTATATGCTCTCTACCAAAGCAAAACAACAGAACATTTTCATCATATGTGAATATATTTTCATACTACCAAAATATACCTATAGGATATCATGTCACTTATATCTTTTCACACTCCAAAACCAAAGCCCACCAACAGTACATCCTAGTCTCACATGAATATCTTCAACAAACAAATCTGATACCTAACTTTTGCTTCACCACAGACAATATACTGATAAGATATTCACCCTCTGCTTCATGCTTAAAGTTCTGTCTCTGCTGTTGTTGACATATTGTGTGGTGATTTCTTTGTTCATTATGCACATCATCGAAGGGGCGTAGAACAGAACATTCATTGCTGATGTAGCAACACAGGCAGTAGTGGCACCTCCCGTTACCAAACAGAACATCCTAAACAAGGAAGTACAGAGCACAGCGGGACTATATGAGTCGAATATCTGTCTTAATGTAGAATATCCCTGTCTTTGCTTTCTCAATAAAAGAGTTAATAAGAAAAAAAAGTTCATAAAAGGCAAGCAACTTTGTTTAGAAAGGGCACTTATGAGGATGGTAGCTGTGAGAGCAGGGGGTGGAGCTTCCTTAGACCCCTCCCCCAGTATGCATTCATGATGGAGTGCATTCTTTTCCCTCTTCTCCTCGAAGAGCCACCTGAGTTCCACTACATCTTGAAAGATTGCAGGAAGCTCTCAACGTGAGTCATTTCATTCTGAACTGGCATTTATATACACAGTGGTATTGCAGCAAAAGGTCAATATACTGACAGCTTTGATGGCGTCCAATTAGAGTGTTAAATGGAGGAAGGTGGAGATCAATATGTTTGGTTGGAGAAACAGTGGAATGCAAGTATCAATTCATCTGAAACAGACAGCCCAGTCCCGCCCAAGTCAACTCTACTGAACTTAAACGGCTTAACAATTTCACAGACATCACTGTGTCTCCCTCTCTATGTGGGGAAGTCTTTTACCGTAACGGAGCTGTTAGCAGCTCTAAAAAATCTCACTATGCTGGTTTAGGTGCTGCAGATGCACGGGGAATACACCATTTCCACTTTTTTAGAAGGGTTACTTTGTGCCCTTGACAACAGATATAAGATTAGCCTGCCCACCCCCAGCCTAAACCCTGACAATACAGCGTGAAATGTTTTTTCATGGTTTTTTTCTCCTTTATGCGGCCCTATTTTTTTCTGACCAGTTGTATTTACAAGGCTTGTCTCTGCACTTGTGCAGGAGCGCTGAAGCAAGACAGATGTAATCCGCAGATACAGTACATTCGCACGCTGCCAATGGGCACCTCACAGGCACCTAACGCAGGGTGGCTGAGAGCGGTGAGACGAGGAAACCCTGGCTGCCATAGACAAACCTATAGATGAAGCAAAGCCAGTTCACTGTGCCGCTGTGGGATCCTGGCCATGACTGCAGATGACAAGGCCAGGTTTGAGCTAAGGCCATAAGGGTCAGCCTGCACTGGAAGCAGACGCTTTGCTGAGAGCCACCGGTACAACGGTCAATTTGGCTTGTGCTCCCTCGTGTCCCCGCACCTGTGCAAGCAGCCATGCAGCCACCGGCCTCTCTGCTTCTGAGTGGGTAATCCTAACATATGAAACGGGCAGCACTGGAGCCCACTGTCAGAACACCTTCACCGAAATGCCTTAACACAGCTCCGGAACTGGAGTAAAAGACCGCCTCGAATGATTTATTTCCCTGCTGTGTATCAGCGGACGTTTTTGTAGTCGTTACTCAACCCTTTCCAGAGCGGTAGTACCAGCCCTAGGCGATGTGCAGACAGATGGCTCTCTGCAGCATAGCCTACACAAGGGACACCCCATACCCCCACTGATACAATATCAAAATTCCTGCCGCTGTGGCAACGATACAGATTCAACACACAGCAGACACGGGGATGTTGGTTGGGTGAATGGCTGCAAGGCCAAAAAAAAAAAGATCTGTCTCATTCCATTACTGATGTGCACTTTGATTTGCATTCTGAATCAAAACAAAAACGAGCCACGGCAGAGCCTGCTCAACCCGCTGCCTGAATCCGTCCTTCCCCAGGCAAGTTTGCTCATTAATTGGAAATTTCATTTGTGCCGAACATGTTCAGCTTATTGGAAACCCCTTTAACCTGTATGCGGTAGCCCATGTGAATGTGCCACCTCATCCACTGCAATCTATAAAAATGTGTTCGTTTTGTCACACCTTGTTTTCCTCTGTTAATAAGGAACATTGTTATTAATTTACCGGGGATCTACAGTCGGTCTCATTAACTTCTGTGCATTCCCTGGTGTTGTACCTCGGCTTCATGCTTCATGCAAGACAATTTTCTGCCGCATTATGGTTCAGGACTTTAATAATAATGAAATATTAGTATTTATTTATTTTGTAGTTTATTAATTTATTTTGTAACCAAGCTGCTTGAGTTTAGGTCAAGAAAATTATATACAATATGGAACAAAGGTGACAAGCATAGCATGTGCACACTGTTAGCTGTGGTGAATTGCTTTCAGTCCAGTGTACATTTTGCACACACATTCTGGTAATGAGTTCATCTATTAACAAATCCTTATAAGGTCCATGTGTGCCACAGGGTACTGTAACACTGTAGGAGTCATTATCTCAACATGCCCACCCCTTATTTTCCCATCATGCACTGTGATGTCAGGCAGAATTCAGACATGCTGAACATGATATAAAAACAGGCTCATAGCCAACAGTTCCATTCTGTCTGATTATGTTTGTAATTATGCATGCTGTGATCTGTGTTGACAGGGACTTTAGACTGTCAGTGTGTATGTGTATATGATTCATATATGGGGTAAAAACCAAATACATTTTGAGTTTTAGCAAAGATATGTGCAGTCATAGCACTAGCTAATATATGTAAAAGAATGTCCTGCCACAGCATTGTTTCTGTGTAGTTGCTAAGCTAATAGTAGCCATCCTGGCTATCCTCCATTAATTTTGTCACATCACACTGAACTAATTTGATAATACTGAATTGTGTGCATGTGCCCATAACTTTTTCGTGGTCACATATGTCATGAGGGGGAAAAGCAGATGGATGGCTCTGCTTGAAATTATTGGCTGGCAGCTGAAAGCATAAGCAAGGAGTCAGAAGCCATGAAATTAGTGGCAGCGCTCATTTAAAATTCCAAATAGATGTTACCACTGACATCAGCACAAATTCACAGCCGATACCTTCCCAGCATGAGCTTGAGCACCTTCATGAGACAAGGGAGTAGAGTTTTACCACTGGAGACATCTTAAGGGTAAACACACAGATGCTTCACTGGGTGTCATTTCATTACAATTACAAGGCTAGTAGGATTAGGTATCAAGTTTTGTCCGTCGAGTCTTTTATTTTCAGTTTTTGTATTTTGTCAACACTTAAAAATACAGATTTTTTTGCATCCCCTGTTCCATGGTGGTAGCAGTCAGATAGCACTGCAACATGGTTTAGGTCAGCTTGCAACAGAATAAACCGTATTTATAACCACAAATACATCTTATCATTAACTCTATCTGATGACACATGCGTGAGACCACCGGCTAGTCACTTTGAAGTGAGGAGGTTCAGGCACCTGGCTTCAAGCATTTTTAGAGTTGGTTATTATTCCCAGCGTCATCATCCTTCGATAAATTGATCAGCCCCCGAGTGCGATGCGGAGCAAAGAGGACATATTACTTTCCGTTGTATTGCTAAATCATAAATCATCCCTCTGCATCGAACTGTGGAATCGGCAGAGCTTGACTACATATTCATCATTGTCACATTTCTGTTAGTCAGTGCCAAGGATGCGATCCTCTCCCAGCGCTAATCTTGGCTGTCCTGTCTCAGACTAATTATGTCTTCAATTCTCTCGGAGCCTCTACAACACAGCTACCTGCATTTCATAAAGCAAGAACGCCACTTTGGTGAGGACCGAGCCAGTGCATAATCTTAACACATTCAAAAGCCCTGAGATGCTATTTCTAGCTGTTACAGCGTGAACTGAAGAATATAACATTGAATTTTACAGACGCTGAACAGTTAAATTAATTGTAAGTTCATATAAATGATCCTATTGTTTTGCACAAAAGTTTAGTTTTTTGTCTTAAGCAAAAAATGTGAAAAATATAATGAATGACAAATAATTTCGGTGGACAGCAGAAAAAAGACTATTTTAGAGTCTTTTGTTTTCCTGAGGTATAGAGAGACTGAAAAATTGGGACCAGCTGATTGCTCAGAGAGAAGTTTCTAGGACACACTTCCATTATCCAGCTTTAACACACACTTTAACACAGACACGCACATGAAGCAGAAACACTCTAGTCCTCATAACTCCTTTACTCCTGTGGAGCCTTATGGGATTAAACAGGGTGAAGTTGAATACATACTTTGTAAATGACTAACTCACAAGCCTGTCATTGATCATTTTCTGTGATTAACAGGTGCATTAAGTTAAATATCCCTCATCAATTTGCTGTAAAAGTTTACTGTAAAGCATGATCTGCTTGAATCTCTATAGCCTTAACTGCTACTGTCCTATATCCCAAGGTATCAATATATATACTATATATACTATATATCTACGGATATATGCATATAGTATACTGTATATCTCCATATATTCATGTGTACATATGTATTATCCTGTATATATACGGATATGCACATATAGTGTAATGTATATCCACATACATTCATGAGTACATTTGTAGTATCCTGTATATACATGGACATACACATAAAATATACTGTAGGAGTATATAGAAGACAGGGGTGGCCATGGCAGTGATTGGACAAGAACACGACAAATAGACCATTGAATTTACCATATAACCATTGGTTATATTTTCCCTACACCAGTACTGCATAACTTAAAAAAAAAAAAAAGAGCAAACATGTTCAGTCAAACCAGCCCAAACACCGATGACTTTGTGGCTATTGGCAAATAGGGCAACCATAAGAAACAACCACGTCCTAAAGCCTGCCAAAAAAGTGCAGGAGCTGCTGTGTTCCCACCTCACCCCTTTACGTGTCACATGACCTATATCAATGGGTATGTATGTAGCATAATGTATATCTGCATAAACCCATGTGTGTACATGTAGTACAGTATAAATCTACATATATTCATCTGTACATATAAAGAATATTGTATATATACTGTACATATACTGTGTATATCTCAATATATTACAGTATATATAGTATAGTGCATATCTACCTCTATGGCTATACAAGCCCCTCCCTTAGTTTGTATTTTAATGTTGTACATTTGTGTTGACCGTTGTACAGGATGTTGTTCTTTACTTGTCTTTACTAAAGTCAGAATGTCAATAGGAGGAGCAGTCCTCATAGACTATGTGTTTTTCTGTTTGAGGGGAGGAATGTGTACCTGTCAGAAGAAGGCTAGTGGAGAGCTGGCCTATGTGTCACATAGCTACAGCATGGGGCAGCATTGCATTGTGGGGCCTTTGGAATGCTGGAGAGCAGGCACTGAAGCCTAAAGGAGATGAAAGGAAGATGAGATAGGGATGGGGAAGGAAAAAAAACCCGCATTTACTCAGATCTTCATAGCCCACCGGCCACCGCTGCCTTAATTTAAGCCTGTCTGCTTCAATGGGCTCTCCAACGACCCTGAAGTTTGAGTCAGGAGAGGGAGGGGGGACAGCAGTCAGTGTCAAAGTGACAGCTTGGGGGTTGGGGTGGGGGTGGGGGAAGGGGGGTGGTGAGGGTTGGGCGGAGTGAGTGTTGCTTAAAGCAGCCCGTGTCTTAGGGCCAGCACGGACTCACTTCAAGTGGCCGTGCTTCTGCTGCTGTGCTCTGTGAAAACGCACTTGCCGTGGTGTCTGCCCGTGTTTGGATGTCTGGATTTAGTGTTTTATCATTTTTTTCCTTCAACCTTGTGGTAAAGAAAAAAAAAACACGCATGGCCTTTGTGTCTAATTTTGTGTACCAGTGTATTTATGATTCTTGTTATTACTGCTAGTGTTGGTTATTATTTGTTGACCTCACCAAGATGAAACACGTAAATGAGGTTTTATGTATGGTGTATATGGGGTTTCTCTTGATGTTATTCATATAAGGAGTCTTAATTCACTGTCCAATAAAACTGTCAAACAGGTTAGTGCACATAGTTCCCCTACGGCAACTTTTAACAGGAAGCAACAATTGGATTGCGTGATGCTGATATTTGCATCTAACATTGGATCATTGGGCTGCTAGGCTGTTGGTGTTCCAGGTGGGGCTTGTTTACCTGCATGGTCCCTGTGCGAGCTGTGGGAGCCCCTGCGGGGGTACAAGCCTCCACACATCTTTCTGTGTGTGTGTGTGTGTGTGTATGTGTATGTGTGTGTGTGTGTGTGTGTGTGTGTGTGTGTGTGTGTGTGTGTGTGTGTGTGTGTGTGTGTGCGTGTGGTGTTCAGATACACAGTAAGTGAGAAAGACTAAGAGACGAGACAGACAGACTGCAATCAGTTTGGTGAGATGGTGTGTGTGTGTGTGTGTGTGTGTGTGTGTGTGTGAATGAGTGTGTGGCGTGTAGAAGAGAAAAAGAGACCATGAGAGAGACTGCAGACAGTTTGCAGGTCTGTGTGACTCCCTGTTAAAATGAGACACGCACTGCCAGGCAGCCGTGACTAAGTGAGGCTGGCCCACACAGTATCTCTTGTACAACGGAAATGCATCCTCTTCTCCTATGTACGTGTAATATCCGCCTGTAACGCCAGAGATAGTCACTGCCTCCATGGTGTGCATCTGTATGTTCAGAACAGCCAGACTTTTAAGTCAGTCCCACAAGCATTACCCACCTGGATGAGGTTATCGCGTGACTCTTTTCCTAAAGCTTCCTAAACATACAGGGTGTGAAATGTTTAGACGATGTCAGTGCTGAAAACATTCAGAAATAAATGAACTATCCTCTAGAAAGTTACCTCTACAAAATCACAAGTACTGGCCTTGTCAAGTCACCAAAAAAACATAGATATATTGTATATATTTATATATACAACAAGGTATATATAACTGATGATGGTAGAGATTCATCGTAATTACAAGCACACCCGTGTTAAATGCTGTGTACATTTAGATAAAAAGTAGCGTGGCCTTAACTGTGTTGTTAAGCTTTTGAAGTGATGTTTAGGTCGAAGTTACCTTGCTGTCATATGAACCTGCCGCTCGTGACGGTGTGTCGCATGTGAGCTGCGCTAATTTTACTGTTCACGCCACTGTATGGGCGTCATGTAGACATGAAGTTTTGTGTGCAGGCATAGGGAAGAGGGGGACAGGGAGCTGTTCTGGGATCAGCTCACGTGTAAAGCTTTTGCTGTTTACAGTTTACATGTAAGTAATACCACAATGAAAAACAGTGTTTGTGTGTTTTGCTGCAGACACCCATGACCTGGGCTAACTTGTGCCATGTTGTAAAGCTGATAGAAAATAAATCATTCTTGTTTGCCATTTCAAGTGGTGTCTTTTCTTTTGTCTTTGTCTACCTAGCTGCAATGAAGCCATGATAAAAGCCATGCACCATACATTCCTCACTGGCAGGTAGACGTATCATTCATTAAATGAATATTTATAGGCATTTAAAATAGACACTGTTTTATGTCATTCACAGACAAATGTTGAAAGTGGCGGAATAAATACAAGACCTGCGTCGGGGGCAAAGTCACACTCAGACACACTTTGATTCATGAGCCATTCGTGGAGATGGGGTCTGCAGTGAGGCATGATGTGGCCTGGGATTCTGGCTGTTGCATTATAAATTCACTGCGTTTGGGAGATTGACCCCTTACACAACAGAAATGCAAAGAGCAGGGAGGCCATCCACCGAAGGCCTGTTAGTCAGCTGTGTGTGTGTATGAGAGATAGTGTGGGTGTGTGTGTGTATGTGTGTGTGTGTGTGTGTGCGCGCGTGTGTGTGTATATGAGAAACGGTGTGTGTGTGTGTGTGTGTGTGTGTACAAGAGACGGGGTGTGTGTGTGTGTGTTAAAGCAAGAGAGGGTGTGTGTGTGTGTTAGCAAGTCACTGCATATGTCAGTCCACCAAACAGACAGCCTAGACAGGGCCTATTCAGCAATGTCAAGAGGTGGCATTCTTTGCAAATAAGGAAAAAAAAAACAACAACACAGCAATTTCAATTTACGTGACATGAGACATCCCTCAGTCATAAAGGAGAAACGTAAACCCTAAAATAAAATAAACCTGAATTCAATTCAGAAAAACAGACAACATTGTGAGTGCTAATATTGATTGTCACATTAGGGACAAAAAAAAAACCCCCAAAAAACAACAGGATATTAGAACAGCATGTGTTTGGCCAATGAGTTGGGAGCTGGGAGCAGCACTTTGCCGTGATGAAATGCCAAGTTAAGTCAAAGTTTTGGCGAGGCGGAAACAGGGCCTCTCCTCCACCCTTAGCCGTGACAAGAGGATGTCGGGTTGTAGTGGCCCTTGTGTAAATGTTTAATCTGAAGGCATCAAATCCATTTTGCCAGGAGAGCCTTCTGGATAAAATGGAAACGTGGTGACGCAAAGAGACGGAGGTAAGTGGGCTAAAGCGAGTGCTGTCCCTGTCATCTACAATTAAAGCCCGGCTGTCTTCACCGGCCTGTTTATAGAAGCAGTTCTCAAAGTTATTACCAAGGTCACAGAAATGGAGAGAAACACTAAACTGACCGCAACTACAGCGGCTTAATTTAATTGAGAGTTTAACACCGGGAGTCAACCGTCCCCTGAGAGCGGACCTTTGCCGCGCTTAATTGGAGGGCATTTATGGAAATGCGAAGGACAGCCAGGTTTAACAGCACTCTCCTGTCACGGAGCAAACTGTAAGCAGATTATCCAAAGCCCATTTCTGTTTTAATGATGCCTTAGGACAGACAAGCATCATTCATTAGGCAAAATTACAAATGTCACGCTTTCCTGGCGAGCCTCACAAAGCCACATGAATATTTGAGTGATTAATATTCAATCAGCGTGTGTTTTTTCCTGGGTAATGACGGTGGGCGGGGCAGTGGGTGCGTAGCTCCTGGAGTGTCTGGTACTCAGGAGGTGGAATGTCACAAGTAACCACAGTTTGAATAATGGTGCTTTTCATATTGCTGTTTCCACTACCAACATCATTTCTCAATGTGTTGGGGTGACAAGCGCATTTAAAATGAAATGGCTAAAAAACTGTGAAATAAACTGAATTAAAACTCAACTCCCCCTCCTGTTCCATATTACATCTACATAATGTCATCATGCTGTGTCAGAGTAGGATTCTAGTTTATTTAACCATAATCATTTTTTTGCAAGTTTGAATGAAGGTCTTGGATTATTATCATGTTGGAATGTTCATTTTTGTCAAAGCTTCAAATGTTGGATTTAAGATGTCTGCTAATGGGCATGTTCAACATCCTTGATGTGCCTTTAATCTGAGCATGAGATAGATACACATTTAAAACATATTTATTTTCTTTACATATGTATATGTATTTCATTATATTAATTATTGCGAATACAAATAGTGCATATGTATTATATGTTTGTGTGTGGGTGTCGATGCATTTGTCTGTGTGTGTATGCGCACTTTAAATTTAGAACCCTGTAATTGATTCATCTCACAGGGTGGAGGTTTCACACTGTAAATGGGGAGTCTGATTTCCACAGAGCAGAGTGAAACACCTCATTATTATCTTTTTATTTCACTGCCTACCGGTGTGCATCTTCACTTTAATCATCAGAAGGACTTTAAGAACATGGTTGTTAGCTACATCTGACAGTGCTTACTTGAAAGCTAAGCATCTTGCATGATGAAGCTATCCAACCTAAGCAGTACTTTTTAACCAAGACTGCTGCGCTCAGCTATTGAACAAACCTGATTCATATTGGAAGCAATGTCCCTATGATTCCATACATTATGTATTAACTTCAGTGCATAGTCACGTAGCTTGTTTAGCTTTCTTGCCAAGATTTTGCATCATTTATTTTCACAGAGTGAGTTTGGTGCATGGCCAGTTTGCAAGGGCTTCCTCTCCACGACACTTCATTAAAAGCCGATGATTAATGACTAAACAGTTCTGGGTAATGAATTGAGGTGATCAAAATATCGCATCACTTCATACACACTGTGTAAACAATACACAGTCCAGCCCAGGTGTCTCTGACAATTATACACGTTCACTTTTGAGAGGTCTCCTGATTTATTTTTTATCTGCTCTCCACACATACCTGGATAACAGTGGTGTCAGAGGTGGAAAAAAATCGCTTTAATTGCTGCCACTGTGAATAGCAATCAGATCCAAGGTTCCTGCACAGATCTGTGTCACATATCTCTGTGTAAGTTGCTATATTAGGGTACTTATAAGAGCCTATCACCCTCTTGTTGTTTTTGGCTGTAGAGTACTCATCACCTGCATGGATATTTGCACATATTCAACCCATGCAGCAGACACCGAGGGGAAGAAGCGATTTTCTTTTCTTCCATTTTGTAACTGGAACCACATTTTCTGGGAGGGCTTTTCCTTGTACTCACTCTACAGATGAAGTACCTCATGCCTGCACTGTACTGTTGACACACAGAGATGCTGTTTACAGGGCTGCAGAAACACAAACACACAAACGGTTTCATTGTCTAATGTTGTGCCCAGCACTGGGAGAGATGCATCGACATGCTTCATTGTGCGGTTTGTTAAGCTGTTCCTATGGTCTTATTTCAGGTTCTTGTACTCCACTGATAGCACCATTGAGGATGCCCTTGTAGCTGTTTTTGATGACTTACTCCAGGGCCTCCCAAACAGACCCCCTGTGTGAGTGTGTGTGTGCATTTTTTTTCCCCACAAATCTCATAAGTCATACTTTAAGTGTTCCTGTGATTTTGATTTTATGCTCCACGACATGACTACACAGTCAATTAGTCAAATGTAAACCCCTTTGTGAAGGTATTCCCCCAGAGCATATTAGGGGAATGAATGCCTTGGTATTCAGAGAACTGTTCTGATTGATTACAATGTCCTAAGTAAATATTGGATTGTCATGCGTCATGACACACACATCTATTGCTGACATGTTGTGGCCTTGCAAGGCAAATCAAGCCACACCATGTGAGATATTGCACTTATGGAAAGAAGCAATAACCAGAATGACTGGTAGGGGTTAGGTTAGGGTCAGAGATTGCGAGGGTCTCCTTTGTAGTGGTTTAATAGTATTATATAAATGAATTTATAAAAGTGAAAAATCTGTCCTCACTCTTTCTATATAAATATTACACTAAAAGTGGTTTGTATAAATATTTCTACATACTGCAGTAATGAGTTAAGTTTATTCTGTGTTTACCTCCAAAATGTCACTTTTTATAATGGCATTAGCTTTGCAATACTACAGAACTAGTAAAAATTTAAATCTATTTCATCAGGCTGAAAACATAATAAAAGGGCAATAATACTGTATATTGAGTAAAAAAAAAAAAAAAAAAAATGGAAACACCACATGAAAAAGCGCTTGTATTTCAAACTCACTCAATTGCAATTAAAGGAGTCTACACCCATTTCATATTAATAGGAATACTAATTACAAATACTTCTGCTATAAAATAGCTGGTGGGCTGATTTCAGGTGTGTCAGACACAGAAATGCAAAATGATTTAATATTTCAAGGGCAACTGTGTTGAAAATCATGACAGCAAATGCCAAACAAGGAAAACTTGCATCAGGAAAGAATAAGAATGATTGCAAGTCAAAATGAACAGACAGGGATAGATGGACACTAAGACAGAAACTATACCTCTATGACCCGGTTTCAACAAAAACTGCATATCATGAGGTTCACAAAAGCTGATATTTATGGTAGGGTTGCTGTTTGGAAACCAAGGAAAATGCCCAACAATGTATAACCTGGAGTAAGTGAGTATAAAACCTTGACTTAGCAGCAGGAGGAAGTAACATGGTCTGATGAGTCATCTTTACTACCTGCTACTGGGAAGATTTATATTTTGAGAAAGCCAAATGAAGCCTTCAAACCACATTGCCAGTTCTCAGCTGTTAAAAATAGTGGTGGACCTGTTATGATATGCGTAACCATCTTGTGGGAATCATTGGGTCCATTCTTCTCTGTGTGGTAGAATGGTAGAATTATGGCCAAGGAATATGATGCCATTTTAGGCAACCAGGTGCACCAAGTGGTGCAAACATTCAAGAGTAGTTCATGAATCCCAATCACCAGATTTAAACATCATTGAACGTTTAAGGAAAGTTCTGGAACACAGAGTGAGGAGGAGGAGTATACAATATGGTTATATACGGTGCCTATTTTTCTTTGTCTGTGAATATATATGAAACACACACTTAAAGACACTCTAAATTTCAATGAGCTAAACCACTTTAAATGTGCTCTGAAATGTACTCTTACTTGTTTGAAAAAAGTTTTTTTGTTCCCTTTCAAGTAGCAAGTTTTTGTTATAGTTTTTTTTTGGTTTTGTTTTATTTAAAACTATTGATTAAAACTACTGACTATTTAATACTGTTGAACAATATGTGAACAGTCAATCAAAGTTGATGGGGAACGAATACTCTCAGGACATGATCAAATAAGTTAGCCATGGTTAGCGGGCCTGTCATGATCACAGTGAAAACCACTACAATTCCACTCAAGTCATAGCTGTCAGTTATGCCATGTCAGCTGCCCAGTTTTGGAATAAGGTCAAACTTCAGGCTAATTTTCACTGTTGATTCAGGGGGCTTGTCAAGACACCTCAGGTGGAATGAAGTCTTTAAACTACCACCAGCTGTGATATGCTTGTGAGATAGTGTTTAGGTGAGAGTTACAAAGGTCCTGGAATCAAGTCTCAAGAGCAGATGTGGAAAATACTGTGACAAGCTTAATGAAAACGATCACTCAAAGAGCTTCAACTTCCTGAATTCTCTCTCCAAAAGAGGTTAAAAGTTTAAATGTTTTAAGTAGTGACAAAAATGGAAAGCTATTTGGCTTGCAAGATGCTTGTTGGCTTTGGATTTTGTTTATTCTTTTTTGCAATGTAAAAATACATACCCAAAACAGTTCCTCTCTCCTTTGGAAGGGCAATGAGTTATGTCTTACATTGTAATGAATATAAAATAGCCTTGTACACACTGTTCATTCATTTGATCATCTGTTCTGCCATTGAGAAAAGGTGGTGTTACTCTGACTGTTGTGGTTGACATGCTCTTGTAAGGTTGTTGATGATGATATTGTGACGACGACATTGAGCATATGTGTGATAATTTAAGCAATAATTTCCATGTAGTACTATTATAATACAATACAACAGCAGTGCAGTCTTTCAATCAAACACAACATTTGGATTAATTAGGTTGATTGTTCAGCTGTGAGATGTCTTACTAACAGTAATACAGTAAATTTTATTTGTTCTTATGTATGGCAGTGCCAGTATGTATTACTGAAACACTGTTAACATCACACACCACTTAAAATCACAGTAGCTGGGACATCGCATGTGCCTTAATAGAGTGCTAATGCTAATGCATCTTTTGTCTGGAGGTGTGTCAGTAACCTCTACAGTGAACCTGTGATTCTGGCTGTTTATGTTTCCCTACAAATCGCTCTCTTTCTGCTTTCAATGTACCTGACACATTTTTGATCTTCTGCATCTTTCCACAACACTGAAAAAAAATTGTTTTGGTCATTTTCATTTTTTCCAGCTTGGACATTTTTTTTTTTTTCAAAAATCCTGGTGCAAACATTTAACAATAGTTTGCCTTCTTATTGGAATGTGTGGATGTGTGTATATTAACTTATTGAAACATCTCATCTCATTCACTCATCTCACTCACCCGAACTTAAATGCTTCTTTCAGCCTGCTCTGCCCCTGTGCTGAAGGACAGATTCAATTTTCTTTGATGAGGAATGATGTGTGGGTTGGCAAAAAAGGCTTTTTCTAGCGCTTGAATCCCTGCAGGTGTTTCTCACAGAGAGCTGAAGGTTAAGATATGTGACACAGCCGTTCAAAGCACATTTACAGTTACTGACAATCTCAAAGTAAGGAATTCTGAGAAATTCCATTTGGACTTTCCACCTTGAGCAAGTTGCCTGAACAGTGACAGCAGATATGATGGTTTGCATTCCATTTTTTAAATGATAATATAATACTCTTTAAATAATACAGTTTTCTTGGGATAAATGAATTTGTTTGGAAAAACACTGAGAAATGTTCTGGGTTGTCTCATGCTCATTTGTCGCAAAGTGGATGTGGGGAGTGGGTGTGGCCACATATCTGTGTGTATACATCAATGAAAAATAAAAAGCATGGTGCTTCAGAAAATTCAGCTCTGTCAGGCATTTGACATTGTGCTGAACCAGTAAAAAAGCCATTAGTTTAGGTTAACCATAGTGGCTATTTCAAGCTATATCCTATGAACAGAACCAGAGGGCACAGGTGGAAATTAGATTTCACACACACACACACACACACACTGCTATAAATACACAGAGTACGTAACTGGCCAGGATATAGGAGACAGGTCAGGTTTCTTCAAGACTGAACTCTGTATGGCAAGGCATCGGAGGAAGTGCAGCGAAGATGGATTGAATGTCCTCTACACGGTTGTACAATGCTGAACTTGTTCTTGTGATTTCACGTTCTTATTTTACCTCCATTCTTGAACTAACTGATGTTCAGATGCAATCGGCTAATCCAGTCAGTCTTCATTTGTCACCTTAAATTCCACTAATGCTAAATTGCTCTTTTTCAGTGATGTCAGAGGAAACGAAAGACATCGGAGGGACAAAGACAAGGGAAACAAACACATGAAATCATGGCCGTCTTTAGCCAAATCCTCCATTTGACAACTAAAACATTACATGTGCTTTGCAGCCATTTTTATCCAGAGCAGTTCACATAGCTTGTCTTTACGTGTTGCTAGTTTGTACAGCTGGATGATTCTAGAGAGTTAATTCATTTTAAACACCATGCAGGGACACAGCAGCCCAATGGAAAATTAAAACCAGCACCCTTTGAGTTCAAATCTCTGCTCCTTACCATTACACCACACTGCTACCTATTACCATAAAACGGGCATTGGATATTAATGCAATAATCATGAGTACTCTTTTTAGTTTAACTTTAATCTTAATCAGGAATTCCAAACTCAGTTTTGATACTAACACTCTCAAAGTGATATTATATGCAGTACTTGTGTAATTAAATATTGCAATCCACTTAGAGTGTGACCACTACATTCAGTAAGAACACTTAATGTTGAGCAAGTTATGATGAAAAAGTACAGTGACACTGTCTTCAATTTGCACAGCAAAAATAAACAAACAAAGCAATTATTGCCATCTGAGAGCATTTAAATTTGGTCTTTGAGGGTGACCTGAGTTTACATTGTGCAAATGTACAACAATCTGATAAGAATAAGGGATGCACAATGGTAATGATGAGGTGATATGCACAGGTAGTTCTGCTGAAAAACAAAGAACTACCCAACCAAGTTAGCACATTGATGCTGTCTAAAAACACGACCTACCCGTTTAGAAATGTCAGACCCTGCAATGTAAATGTATCTGAATGCACAATACAAAGATTACAATTGTCAAAGCACATTTTTGATATAGTCTACAATTAATACCAATATTAATATTTGGAGGAGCACACATTTCATGAGCCATGTTTTAGTATTGGAGCATTCCTTTAAAAGATGTAAAAGGCAGGGTCAATCATTCTTAAACCCTCCAAAACCAACCCAGTATTTAAAAGAATAAAAAAAAATAAGTGAATATGTAAAAGGTGAGCACAGATTGTCTTTTCACTAAACTGACAGTAATTGAGCTGAAAAGAGCTCAAAGACGGTTCTCTTACAGCGGCTGTCAGCTGCAGACACGGCCGTAGCCTGGCACAAGGAGCCATGATGGAAGTTAATGCTTAGAGATAATGACGTACTTCAGGATTTGTTTGGAACAGTCTCTTAAAAGGCTAAAGTAGGACTTATTAATGGGCCAGACCACTGGCCAGACTCCATCTGTGTCTCGTTATGCCTCCCTCTCTGCGTCCCCACATCCTCTTTGTTTGTGACAAGCTGTCTCCGTGCATTGCGTTTCTCGTGCCCCCTTGTTGGTTGCCTTTGTTTTTGAAGTCCCCGCTTGACTGCTTCACCTCACCCTGCCTAGCCTTGTCCAGTCTCTGGCCATCCAGTTGTGACAGCTGGTTTAACAACTGAAAAACATGACAAAATTTCCATCATAGTCACAGGTACATTGATCTTTCGTTTTCAGCATTGTGAAACTCAAATACGAATTCAGCTCCACATACGTGTGGAAAAACAATTCAAAATGTACACTTTCTGAGAACTTTCAGTCAGCAAAGATTGTTGTGTAACATCTGACAGCTTTGTCTGAGGGGGAACTTTCACGTGGACATGAACAAGTAAATTAGGGGAAAAGTCCAAAGGTCCAATTTCTAGGCCTCACATGAGACATATTTTGTACATGGGAAAGTGCACACCCACCAATGCACTCCAAGTGCTGCACTGTGTTACTATATTTGAGCTCAAGTTGACTTTGCAGCAAAATAATACCTTTTATGAAAGTAATGCATGACCTAACAGCCTTGGCCACTGGCCATGTGGTCCTCCAGTTAGAGCACACGTCCTGCTTACAAACTAAATATTTTTGTCCAGACAAGCAGTTGCAACGGTGTTTGGAAGCTGCTGAAATGTTATGGTTGTTAAATAGCAATAGCTGACTCAGTGGCTAAAAGAGGAAAGAAAACATCATAATACCATATCCCTGGAATACAAATGCATCAGTTTGGAATATTCCTGTATAATTCTGTTAACTGTTGGGCAGCAGTGTAGCATAGTGGTTAAGGAGCAGGACTCGTAACCGAAAGGTTGCCGGTTCAATCCCCGCTGGGACACTGCTGCTGTACCCTTGGGCAAGGTACTTAACCCACAATTGCCTCAGTAGATATCCAGCTGTATAAATGGATAACATTGTAAAGAACTGTAACCTATGTACATCGCTTTGGATAAAAGTGTCTGCCAAATGAATAAATGTAAATAACATTTAACAACTACTTTTAACCTATTAATAGTGTATGCCCTTTTCTTCAGTTTTGCATTAAAAGATTTTCTACATATTACACATCCAAAATAACTGTGATGAAGCTGGCTGATACTCCTCACAAAAAAAGGAACCCACCCTGTTTTTTTAGATATTTGTTGATATTTTGGACAGCTTTTAGGCAGATTACTTAGGATCTGTATATAGCTATCCACACATGCTATATATCCTGTCCAGAAGTGATTTGCCTAATTGAAAATGTCATCAAGAGCCCTGACCATGACATGAGGAATTTGACATGCCCTTTTACATGAGATAAAATAATTTCCGCTTGTTTAAAAAATGTATAATTAGATGCTCCTCCAAAAGCAAAAGTGTCAGATCACTTGTTTCTACAGAGACTGATAGTATAGATTGTCTGGGTTTTATATATGAAAACCATAAAAGAAGGACATTCCATGGCTTTGTAATGAGAAAAAGTATCAGCTGAGTGCCAGGCCATACTTAATCAGAAATGTGACAGATGAAAGTGTTTATTTTATATATTCTTTTGTTTATTTTTAATGAACTGTTTGTTTCTTTTTAATGCATTGCAAACAATAAATAACTAATTACATAAATACTGATATAAAATAAATGCATAACAACAATACATAACTACATACATACATTTTACATTATTGCAATCAAATAGGTGCAATAATAAATCAGTTCCATTACGATAAAATGAAAAACTGCTTTCAACAATCATCAGAGTTGGACTTGGAGCTGAGAGAGCAGCTGTCAACAGGTAGAGGTTGCATCTTTGTTGCATACAATACAAACCTATTGTTTACTGACATCTGAATAAACACCATGTAAGACTCACATTTCTGGAACATAAAAAATTTAAAAAATGTTTCTTATCCCTAAAATGGATGACATATTACAATTTTTTTTTGCAATTGATAAGACACAAAAAGTAGTACTTGTGGCACAATTATTGAAACCACTAACTCATGTAGCCTCTCTGTTGACCTGGTATGCTAAACCATAAGCACATTCTCTGCTTTACACTCATCTAGCAATTCTAAAACACACTTTTTGCAAAAACTAAACACAGTTCACTACATTAGACACATCATTCAATACTTAAATCCCCGTGTTTCTTTTGGAAAACGCTGCCATTCAAAGGCCACACCCATTTACCAATTACCCAAACCCAGTCCTCACAGGTGAAAAGACTAATTTGTTCACTTAGAAATCAGAGGTTGAGCACTATAGGCTACAGGTTAGAAGTCTTGGTTTGGACAACAATGGAGGCCAATACTGGAGAGAGAGGAAGAGGAAGAGGATGAGGAAGAGGATGAGGATGAGGACGAGGACAAGTAAAAGCAATCATTACAGATGTGATCCGGGCCACTTTCATTGACCATGTGGTCAGCCATGGGTTGTCTTTCAGGGAGGCTAGGCAGAGGGTCCAGCCTAATCTGAGCTGCTACACTGTAGCAAGTCTCATCCGGACATTTCGAAATGAGAATAGGTAAGTAGACCTATCCTCTATACCATGCTACTGAACTCACAGAACTGCACTGTGTATACTACTGTACACCTGTAGTATACAGTAGTACCATTGTATATCAGTAGTTACAGTAACTTACAGTAATATTTGATTTCATACTGGAAAACTATTCACATCATGTTTTTGCAGAATTACTAGACAACCCCTTGCTGGAGGAAGAAGACAGCTGTTCACCCCAGAGCAGGAAGAGCACATCGTTAAACATGGTCAGAGCAGACAATAGCATACTTCTATGACAACTGCAACAGCACACTCATTACTGACAACATAATATTCAGCAACATCCATCCAGTGAGGTCGTCTGCACTGGGCCATCTACTGAAAAGGCATCACCTACGCATGAAGCAGCTATACAGGGTACCATTTCAGCGCAAAGTGAAACAACTATGCTAAGAATATGTGAAAGTAAGCTATGCTATCCTCTCATTGGTACTGTATTTCAGTGTACTGTGTAACACAATGTTGAATAATGGCTTTCACCTTGCCAAAACAAGGCACAGGGGAAGGAACATCATAGGACACTGTGCCATCGTCAATGTCCCTGGGCAACGTAGTGGCAACATCACAATGTGTGCAGCCATTAGCCAGAATGCTGTCATTCATTATCATGCCACTCTTGGTCCCTACGACACTGTCCGCATCATCATCTTCCTTGACACCCTACACAACATACTTATTCCCAGTTACCAGGGGAATGGACCAGAGCAGTCCAGGTTTGTTGCCGTCTGGGACAACATAAGTTTTCACTGGGCTGCTCTGGTACGCAACTGGTTCATTGACCACCCACGATTTTTGGTACTTCACATGCCACCATACTCTCCATTCCTCGATCCAATTGAAGAATTCTTTACGGCATGGCGTTGGAAGATCTCTGATCGCCGACCCTACTAACGCATACCCCTTCTCCAGGCAATGGAGGAGGCCTGTGGTGACATTGATGCGGGAGCATGACAGGGCTGGATACGTCACTCCAGACGGTATTTCCCCCGCTGTCTGGCCAGAGAGAATATTGTTTGTGATGTCGATGAGGTGCTGTGGTCAGATCCAAGTAGGAGACAGGATGCACCCTAATTTTTCCTTTAGTTCACAGTAACAAGCCTAGTTTTGTTATTTTCTATTACAGTATATACAGCATGTGTTGTCTGTTACTGTTTATGTAAAAAAAAACTAAAAAAAAACATTCCCCTTGTATTTGTGTTTTATAGGGTATATGTACTGAATATGCATACATAGCCTGTATATTTGTAAAAATTTGTGTGAGTACTATGACAATCTTTTACTTTTTTGCATGTTGTATGTGTGCCCTTGGATTTTGTGTGGAACTTTTGAAAGGAAGAGTGAGCGGGTCAAGGAACTCCGGCCCCAATATGTCCAGGTATGGTGTCTATCCAATATGTCTTGTTCTATAATGAGTTTTACACTATGCTACTCTACATGTAAACATGGGTTACAGCACATACAGTAGGACATACTAAAAAGCATTTACACATACTGTGTTTAATTTCTTTCAGAGGGTCGTGGAGTTGGAGGCTAATCAGACCCCACATGAAATCATTTATGTAGACGAGGCAGGGCCTAACCTGGCAAAACCACATCGGTGGGCTACTGTTGATGTGTTGGGTCAGAAAGGAGCAAAGATCACACTAGGTGCTGCAATCTCGAGTGCTGGTATGGTCCTGCAGAAATGCCAGATTGGTCCCTACAACACTGAGCGCCTTCTTTTGTTTTTAGATGACTTCCACCAACAACTGGTGCCAGAAGCAGAAAGGGAACAGGTGGGAGGAAACATGAGGACATTTGTGATTGCATGGGACAATGTAGCATTCCACCATTCACATGCAATCACAAACTGGTTTGCAGCCCACCCAAGAATGGCTTCCCTTTTCCTCCCCCCTACTCACCTTTCCTCAGCCCCACTGAGGAATTTTTTCTGCCTGGAGGTGGAAAGTGTATGATCATCGGCCACATGATCAAATGTCCCACCTGGATGCAATGGATGCCGGCCTCAGAGACATCTCAGCTGAAGACTGCCAGGGGTGGATAAGGCATGCCAAGTGTTTCTATCCAAGGTGCATAGCAAGAGACGACATAAGATGTGATGTGGACGAGAACATGTGGCCAAATGCTGAAGATCATATAGATTAGAACAGGACTGCATTTTTGTGTTTTTCCCTTCTGTGCCTTTTTACTTTTTACTGTTTTTGTGTATTTTATTTTTACACTTTGGAACCAAAGGCTATGTATGTTGGATTTTTTGTTGATCACTGGCAGCAATTTCATGTTGGTAATCAAGCTTTTACTTCAGCAATTCCGTCACTTACTACTGTAAATTCTATAAAGTAAAGATAACTCATTCACTTTTAGATAGTATGTTGCCAAAAATGCACAGTCAACACTCAACCAAAAAATGTAGAGTGGTTTACAGTAAAAGGAAATTGAATTATAAAAAACAATGGACTTCATATTCTATTGTATGCAGGTAGAACTGAAACATGAAAAGTAATGCAGTTTTTGTAATGCCATCGGTTTTTGTAATGCCATCGGTAACGGTTAGTATTTTGAAAGTCGTTGTGCTATGATTGACTATATGTTTCTCTTGGATAGAAAACATGTGCTAGTGTTTTTAAAGAATGATTTGATATTGAGTTGGTGTTTTGATAGAGTTAGTGTATGTAGAGAAAGTTTTTTTTTGCATTTTGAAATGTAGAGTTGGTATTTAATGAACAAAATGTGGTTTTGAGCAGAAGATTAACTATTTGGCTAATTGTGTGCTGTAGGTGTGTTGCTGTGTTAAGAGTTCAGAAAAAATATCTTAAGTATAGGTAAACACTTGTTAGCTACTGTAAAAACTTTAAGTAGAGAGAACAGCTTGTGAGGTGAAACTATAGCAGACTTTGCTCGTCTATTGCGGAGCCAATTTTATGTTTGCTGATGAAAAATTTAACACATTGAAATCGACAAGCCTTCTACACATGACAAAACAAACCGGAAGTTTATATGGCTCCAATTTGTAGATATCAGGCTTGAGAGGTCTGGACTAGAGGACTGGAGGACTGGAGATGTCTAAAAATATACATAATTTGCAATAATTAAATGACACCGGTTACAGTTTTTTTACAATCATTTTCACACGTGTCTCAATACCATGTCACTTAACACATCCACCATATCAGTAGACTATGTGAACTAAACTGTGTATACTTTTGCATTGCTTTGATACAAAATGCATTCAATCACCACTTCTTCTGAAATTCATGAATACCTCTCTCAGTCAATGTTCACCACCAGCAAAATCCTGTACAACTACAGCAAATTTTGCAGACATTAAGATACTCTGTTCAAAACAAACTTTCAGTTCAACGAAATTTAGATCACTGTAGACGGAAATATGCTGCATTTTGACAGACAAATTAAACTATATGCTTGAAATAAGACTTATTCAGTTTTTTTGTTTGCAGCCATGTTACCACTTTTGTAAGTGGTCATATTTGTGTTGAAATTTGCATGTATATAGGCAAAACATAGATGTAGTTGTCGCTGAAGACATTTTTCCACTATTACTGCTGTATATGTAAGTCATGGGCTATCAGTGAGAGAAAGTGACCCAAGAATGCAACTACAGTAAATTTACCACACTCAATAGTGGTATCTAAAGTATTGTGACGGGCAAAACAGCAGATAAAAAAGTTTGTTCTTGGTGTCATGATGATGGGGATTGCAGGGGCTGATAAGATATGCTAAAGATTTCTTTCTAAAGGTTCAAGGCAAGTTAGAATGTTGCAGTAAATGTGTAATTCATAAAAAATTGACCCAAAGTACAGAGGACACCATGAATCAGCATTAGGGCTACAGCAGACTTATAGTGGTAGTATCATGTGTTGTTGTTTCCCTTACTGTACTAGAAATGAAAAGCATCTGCACAGACTTTTTGTTGTACTATACCTCAGAAATTGTAGCATAGAGCTGTCATGAGGCATATTACAGCATTTCAGATTTATTTGTTTGGTATTTTTTTGCAATGCAGCACTAATGTATGCAAAAACAGAGGATACAGCAACACATAATATATGCATTTTGCAATGCTTCAAGTTGTTTCTGTTTTTTAGTCCATTGTATTTTTGAGTGACAAAATAGTCTTGCTGGGAGAGAACATTTGCTATAGTTATGGCTGTATGCGTCCCTTGGTGAATTATGAAGTGTTTTGGTGGTTGTAGTGCATTTTGCATGAACGATTAACTGATGTGCTCATATGCATGGTTGTTAAGAAAAAGCGGGCATGGTATTGACCTAAGTGTGAAAATGGTTGTAAAAAACTGTAAACAGTTAAAATGGTAGGGGCAATAAAGATGGAGGATAAACAGATTTTTAGAATGGAAGCCATAACCTCCAGCCTGACCACCCTTCACTTTAGGCCATATCTTTTGCTGTTTCCTGGATTTTGTGCCCTTATGAACATAAAGCTGATTTGAAGACAATGCTGATTTGTTTTGATTGTGACTAAACTTTTTAATTTTATTTTATAATAAATTGCATTCTCCTTTGTGATGGTCTTGTAGTTTTGACTGAATCCTGGCCTGTATTTGTGGGCTGTTAATCTCATGAAATCCATTATCAGGTCATATGGTTTGTAAACTAGAGCACCTTGGGCTCATCTCATTCTTTGAGGGAGTTTTATTGCCATCATATCTGTTTTATTTATCAGCTCTGCTTCGCTTTGCCAGCTAGCTTCAATGATTTTCTACCTTTTTTTACAGCTTGGTTAGAGATATTAAAATGCCTTCAAAACTGAAGAAGCCAGGAGCAGAATTTTTAAGCAGTAAGCACCAGAAAAAAATGGAGGCACAGAAAGTCAGACGTGGAATAGCTATCAGAAATATGACTTTCTGATAGCTATTCCACGTCTGACTTTCTGTGCGTCCTAACTCAGTTACCTAATTCAGTCAGGGAATATGCTGGGATATGTCATGAGTTAGGTTGCATGTGATGTAAAATTAGGCAGCTATGTAAAAGACTTTCAACAGAAAAACTATCTGACTCAATTTTACAAGAACAGTGATAAAACATGTGGCCTATGAGTCCTTATTGATTATGATGTGACCTGTTTCAATCACTTATTGAAGTTCCAAACAAAAATTTTGGGAGGATAAACATAGCCAAACCGGTCCCGTCCACAGCTATAAAAATCCCACTTGTCACGTCTTTTCCATGACAGCTATTCACAGCATCTCTCCTCCACTCTATCTCCCCTTTGTTTTCCATGTTCATGATATCCACACAAGGGGTGAGCAACCTCAGCCCATGGCCAGATACAATCTTTTTGTTGGACTCCAAGCCGCATAGAAGTACTGCTGTAAGCATATCGAACACAACCTTCAAACTTTCAGCCTTCATTGTATGAAAATACATACATTTTGTGTGGATAATAAGATGGACCACTGCTTTTATCACAATTTCCCTTTTGTTGGTTTTACATTCACGTGTTGGCATCGCTACATAGCAAATAGTCTTTACATTGAATGTACATGATGACCACTGCAGATCTGAGACGTTCAATATCCACAAGCCATGGAGCCATTCTGAAAACCACCTCACCAATGAACGAGAGATTCTCCTGTAGAACACTACTTAACAGACTGATGTCTGATGACTTACACACACCTTGATTTACATGAGTGTAATATTATTTTTTGTGCTGGAATATCTCGGAGTTTTACTTGATTGTGGCATAATTTAGTGTTGTGATAACCTAGGTGTGGATATGACAAGCATATCTGGTTCCTGTTTTTGTAATTCGTCCCACATGCTATGCAACCCCTTTATGTTAGACAGGGGAACATCAAGATATTAAAGGAGGAACATCTGTACAGACAATACATTGCTTTGGTTTATGTTCCGAAGGCCCACCTCAAGGTTTCTCTTTACATAGGGTGTATAAGATGCCAAAAATTCATTTGATTCGTTAACTAGAAGGGGCTTTGTGGCCTTGGCAGACTATAACTCCTGATGTTGAATCTGTTGCAGGCTGCTTTTTGATTTCTTCAAATGGGCACTCTGTGCTTTTCTGTGATTGATTACTCTGAACAGAAACTCTTTGTGCTCTGTGACTGTCTTTTATTTTACCATGGAGTGATTTTGCCTTATTTTGTTTATATCTTATTATTAATTTCCCATTCTTTATGCTTTTCCTTCAATTTTATGCTTTCATCTGCTTTTTATATCACCACTTGAAGCCACTGATATCCAGGCGTGAAAAGACTATTGTTGAATTGAATTATTTGAATAAAATCTGAGCAAGATCACGTTGTTGTCCAGGAGACCATTTATTTACACCTAGAATAATCTTACAGTTGCCTCTTTGCTGGGGGTCATTGAATAATTCTCAGTCTCTCCTAGACCGGCCTTGGGTTTTTGTTTTTTTTTTTTTCATTTTTTTGATTCCCTTTGAAAAATCTCTGTATAGTGCTTTGTGACAACTCTGGTAAATTAAATAAATATTGTGTTATTGAAAAAAATTGCTTTTGTCAGTTTTCAGACCAATGGGCTGGGTATTGCCTCTAACACATTCAGTAATGAGATCTGTCACAAGCCACGCAATGCCGTTTCTTTCCCTATAAACATTTTCAATGTCCAATGTTGGAACCCATCCTCATCGCCACAAACAACATCAGTAAACAAGGAAATGAGTGGCAGTGGGAAGCAGTGGAAATCTTTGACGCCGCTGTCACCCGGAACCCTCTGCAACCCCTGCGTTTCCCAGATAAACACAGAGACAGAGAGTTATCATTTTAATAAGAGGCATTCAAAATGAGGCCGCTCTCCAAAGCCGTCACCTCCATCTCTTATCCCGTGTGCATAAACCACCATTTCCATTAGACATTCCAAATCCTTTTCCAGCACGACTCCTGCCATGTATAACGATGCATTTTGTGAGGGAACAATGCCTCATTTCACAGCATCGGGGGTATATGTGGGCTAGGCTAGGTTCCTGCCATTGATTGTACACGGGCAACAATGGGGCAGTCAATCTCTTCTTGTCAAAGTAATGAGCACAACACCCCATGGGAAAAATCATAATAGCAACTAATGCTTGACAGAAAATTGCGTGGCCATGATTGTTGTTTGCAAAAAAGGGATGATGCATGTCATGGAAAGCTGTGCTGTTGTATACATTTCAAAATGCTCGCACTTTGTGAAGAAACATGCTTGCAAGCTTATAAACTGCCAAATGCAAAAAGTGTGCACGCCACTGTGCACACTGCTTGTTGTGCTTTGCAGCTTTCTGAGTCTGCCATGAGCACGGGCAGCTCGGAGGCACGCAGATTTTCACAAGTTCTAGTGTTAGGGTGTACAGGACAATTACGCACGCTGGAAAGGACACAGCTGTCGCATTCCCCGCTGTTCATGGCAGAACGCTCAAGCACAGTGACTTCAGGAATTGAGAAAAGGGACTGAATGGCCTTTTCCCACCAAACCTCATACACATACTTTCTTGCTGTCAAAAATAAACACTGAATTGTCCTGTGAAATTTCCTATTCATATTTGCTTTCCTTGGCTATGGCATGAGATGGAAATTTTCTCCTTTTCTACATTCAACCCCCTCCTTCCAAAAATAAATAAATAAATAAATAAAAGAAAGATAAAGAAATAAAATAAAGACATCTCACTCATTGTATTTACTGTATGTCATTAACTCATATATCACATTTGACTGATGTATTTATTATGTCATGCATGGATGTATCACATCAATAATTAATGACTGTTACAGTGAGGTCCAGCCCTGACACCATGTGACACACCAAAGTGATCCTTTACCAACAGCAATCAAACTTGTCTCAGCTTGGCATCTCCACACTTTGTTTCAGTAACGACATCATATCAGACAGGAATTGCATGCATTACAGCAGCTCCACTCACAAAAACACACACTGCATCGAAGGGTGTGTGTATGTGTGTGTGTGTATGTGTGTGCGTGTGTGTGTGTGTGTGTGTGTGTGTGTGTTGGGGGTTGACTCTAATATTAACACTTCCATTCTGGGGATGGTAAGTTAACTTACTGAAAAGCAAGTGGGAAGGAGCATACTAACGTGAGTCCAGGTTGGTTGCTCTTGGTAACAGATCACTTTGGAATGTCACATTGTCTTCCATTACGGATGGGTTTCCAGGCAACACTGGCCCCTATTAGCTCCTGAGCGTTGGTCTGCTATGATAAAAGCGAATAATTGAGTCGAGACTACAGAGCATACTATCCCAAAAGAAAATGAAGGCTCTTCAATTAAATTGGTATCTCCATGACACCAAATATCAATTGACTGATGCAAACTGCCCAAGTTAATCATTGCAAACAGTACTAATGTATGTGTTTATTCCCACAAGTAACTGTATAGGTACAGTCCATACAAATAAATGACCCCCTCATTGTGCTGGAATTTGCTGTGCTAGAAGTACAGAGAACTGATAACCTAAAGCTGCAGGAAGTGTTCACCCAAAGGGCTGAAGAAGTGAAGTATTTGTGAAGTAGATCATGTGGAACATTTCTATCTCTTTTCTATCTTTGTTTCTGAGTGCTAAACCTCAGTCTTTCTTTTTTTTTGTTAGCTCCCCAGTGGTGAGATGTACATCTTGTAAATGTGGACACACACACAAAGCAGACAGATCTCATGTCTGTAATATCTCCTGATGTCTTCCAAATGCTTCTTCTGCCTCTCCTCCTCTCATTCTTAATCTAATGCCACACATGTATTTGGATAATGTATCTTTAGGATTGCAAGAGCCAATGATAAAACAAGCAGGAGTAAACGTTACCAACAACCCTGTATTATAATGTAATGTAATTATAATGTATTATAAAAGTACAGACACAAAACAAACTAGTTTAAGTTAAGCCATGCAACTGCAGACTAGACAGACAATTATAAGCCTGTTTGAAATCAAGGTAGTGGAATACAAGATCTGATTATTGTTAACACAGCAAATGGAAAGACAGGGATCTTCAAAGCTTTAAGTTGATACAATTATACACAATTCTTTGGGAGACAGGTGAGGTCTCTTTTTCACTGTTATATTGTTCATAACATTTGAGCAGTTTGTTTATAATGGTTGATAATGTATCACTTTAAAATAACCTACAGTGCACTTGACAACCCAAAAAATGTGATTATTCTGCTTTAAGATGTTATTCAACAGCTTGTTTAATTTGAGGAGAGGTTGATAAAATAGTAGCATATTTTATTTTAACATATATCAAGGGTCCTGGTATGAGTATCTGCCTGGCAGCTATAAAACATGGTCTGAAATGAACCCACACACAGTTCCCAACCAGCCAAAGCAGCACATGCAAGCCTTGTTACAGTTTAATGAAGAGCTGTTTGGATGCAAATCTCATGTGAATTTTCCATTTTTTGGGCTCATTTTCTCCTGAGATTAAGAACTGCAGGATAACCCTGACTATTGACCTTAATGGACTTGTCCCTGGATATTGACAAAATGACACTGTGATATTTTTTTTATTTTCTTCCTTTGAAGCCTGCTAAGTAATTATGTGCTCTGACCATGTTGATACAGCACTAAATATGGTGAAATAGCTGAAAAATTAGACATAACTTAACTCAAGACTGTTTCATGTATATACATACTATATATAATGTATATGTATATGGGTATTCTTGGGTATTTCTATTTCTATAGGGCTCAGCCAGAACTTGTTATGAGGTCTGTGTTTCGTGATGGCGCTGCTATTTCCATCAGTCATGATTCCTGTGTCTGTTAGTCTGTCGTCATTCAGCTAATGGTGCCTGCATCCTCCACATCTCGGCAAATGCCACCTCCATTTGCACAATTTGCTTCTTTTTCCTGATATTGATACTTTTTTCAAGAGGCAATTACAGGTGAGGGATGAAAAACACTATAGGTGATAAAAGACAGGTGTACACGCCTAAAAAAGGACCATTCAGCTCAGCTGAGAGATTTGGTGGCGGTGGGGGGGGGGGGGGGGGGGGGGTGCGGGGTTGAGGGGGGGGTGAAACAGTCTGGCTAAATAGGGTGTAGACACAGATATTCTTCCACCCACTCATTCTGAAAATAGCCACCGTTTTGTGTGTAATCCTTAATGAAATGTATCAAATGATTATATCATTAGACCTCTAATAACCCCTAATAAGGATTTGTAAGAGGAGAATCCTATCTGGATCATTAACAAAGAAAACTGTAATTGGAAGAAGCACAGGGTGTCTGGTCCGTTATTATTATAATCACATAATCTGTATCTTATATTTGTGTCTTTTTATGAATTAAATGTAATTCACTTGATGAGGACAACTGGTACATAATTGAAATACAATCTATATTATTGCTGCATTTAAGAGAGATGTTGATAGCAGACAATGAAAAAGTGAATTGGTACCAGTATCGATAAAGTCTTAACAATGCCCTGTGCTGTAAACAGTTGGAGAGGGCAAACAGGCACACATAAACACATTTATCCCATTAATCTACAGTATTAAACCACATAATACAAGAACTTCTATCTTACATCGGTTTCCAAGGGCGAACAATACGCTCTGTCTCCAGGCTCTCTTATCTCGCTAGCTAGACATTTTTGTTTTTCAGTTCATACTAATTATGTAATGAATTATTCATTACTTTTTGTGATGTATATTCATAAACTGGCCTCCCTCAGTGCTGCCACCATGTGGATGCACACAGTAAAACTTAGATAAAGGCTAAAATGGAATACAGCCCACATTCCGTGCACTGTTGCACCTTTTCATACCTTGGAAAGTCATTTTGCTGGTCTAGCACACAGATACGGCCCCCGTCTATTTTTACGAAGTGCCTCTGCGTCACTAGCTTGTTTCCCAGACAAATGGAGTCTGTAGTGGTCATAAAACCTAGACACGTCCAAATGACGACAGACTCCTTAAGAGGTGCTTTAGACACACCCAAACAACGCCATATCCCTTAGTGTTCTTGTGTTGATCTTGTCACAGGGAATGACAGACAGTGATGAGGGGCTTTTTGTAGAGACTGCAAATCAAACATTAGGATTAACAGGTCAATTATTCACTCTCGATCAGTTGGGAGAACACTCATCACGTGGTTTTGGAGGCCATGAAAAGCTTCTGAGTTTTGAGGCAGCTTTGCCATCTTAAGGTAGATTTATATTCTGGTCTTGCAATAAATGCCCAATGCGCAGACTGTGAACAGGCTGTGCTGAGGACATTGGCGAGCTGTTGGAATACAAGTGCTGTGTTTTATTGCAATGTTTACTGACCTTAAAGGGTTATTTCAGTATTAAGTAGATGCCATACCAGGTTGGCCCATCTATAATTAAATTATAAATTAGTGATACTTAATTTGTCTGCTGCTAATAGAGGCAAGTCAGTCTCCCAGTTCCAGCAAGTATTACTTTATTTGGCCTTTACCCGGTTGTAATGCAGCTATCAACTGCTGTCTGAGGCCAAGCTCACTTTCAGTCAAAGTATATTTTTTAATATAGCCTACATATTAAACTAGCGGAATATACAGCTTCAAGCAATGGACCACTGAGGAAATTTGCGTTTTTGTCTAGCTTGCTGTTCCTCTCAGCATGGAGACCATACGTTTTGCTCAGTGCCAGGTTATTGTAGGTGTCACATATAAATTCTATGTGGCACCCATTCTTTTATCTCTTCAGTCAGGCAAACTGCCAGATGAGATTGGCTCAGGGAGGTGGCTGGGCCCCCCCCTCCCCTGCAGGATCAAGGAAGACGTAATTCTTCCAGGCCGTGAAGGCCTGAAGCCATCATTTAGATATAAGATAAGTTGAGCGGGAAGGTTAGAGCAGCTCAAGGAATACAGAAACTCCTCTGGCATCAGTAATTTAGACTTGTGGTTCACACCTCTGTTGGCTTAGAGTGCAGTATCTGCTTGTTTCCATATGCGTATTTTCTAATTGTTGGTGGCTGATTGATGTTCTGTCTCTGGCTGGGGTTCCTGACTCTCCTCATTCACTGAAGTTCCTGGGGCAAAGCTGCTACACATCATTTGAACCACACTGTTTACAAAACAATGAGAAAACAGCAACGGCAGTTAGATCAGATACAGACGATTGATTCTCCCACTGCTTCACTCAGTCCACTCTGGCGAAATTTATTCTGATAAATTTAACACCAAATGCAAGGCAATGTAAAGCTGGTCTGAAGTTTTGCAGGCTAATGCACAGGATGGCTCTACAGGTGACATGCCAACTATCAGCCAATGGAATCATTTAGCTGATCAACATTTGGAGGCTGCTAACCATAGGATAACATTTTATGTAGCTGACATTTAGGTGAGATAATTTAACATGCAATCAATCCCCCCACCCATAGGCATCCCTCCTGCCCTGCTGAGAAATGCACAGATTTTCAGTGTCGGGCCTTCACGTGTTTCTGTTGAATTTTTGTTAACTGTTCCACTGTTTCCCAGGAGTCTCTTGATCTGATCAGTGGTTTATTCCTTATAAAAGTGCACCATAGCAAATAAACTTTGATTAATGTCAAAACATTTCATGATACCATGTTAATAGGCTGCAATATTTCATCTTGACCTCCACCTGCTGATGTGAAATAGGTCATAGATCAGACTGGATGGAAGAGTAAGTGGGAGGGAAAGCAGGAGGATGCCATAGCTGCTTGCTGAGATGCCAGAGAGGCTATGGGCAGAGATACTAGTGCTTTGATTTTCAAGTGTCCAACAAAATGATTGTGGATTTTCCCACTAAAATTCCCCATGTGCCAGCAGAAGGCAATTTCTCTGTTCACTAGATAACTTTAATTACATTCTTTGCAACTAAAAAAAACAAAACAACATTACTAAATGACAAGCAACATTTTTAATTAACTTGTTTTTTTTCTCCCAGAGCATTAGTAATTAATTTTGTTTCCTCTGTCGGTTCAATATTTTGCTGTTTTGGGTTTCCTTCCACGAGTCGTGTCTGTTCCCCTTGGTTGGGTGATTGATTTTAGAGCAGGCCGGCCTGAACTTTAATCTCTCCAGGTAGCTGGGTTCCTTCTTCCTTCTTTGTGAGTGGCTCTTGCCTTTTTTCTCACCGCGCAGAGCAGAGCCGTGTCCATCCCCTCAGAGAAGGCGCAGAGCAGCTCCAGAAACCTCTCCAATTAGCCCAAGAAGTCCGGGCAGGCTTTTTAAAGAGGATAATGAGGGTTGCGGGTGAGAAGCATGGAAGGCTCCGCTGCCAAGGTCTTGTCACTGACAATGGGCGATGTCACCACCACCTTGGGGTGCTAATCAGCCTCACCTTCTTTGAGCAGATGAAGCAGCTGACGGGGGGGGGGGGAGGCAGTTTCCTTGATGAGGTCTTCACCTTCTTTAATTTATTCATAAAAAGTGTCATAAAAAGAAAGGGCACACACAATCTGACTGAGCGAAAAGTGGAAAGGCAAACTTTTTGATGCCACAGTTACTTAAGAATGACACTGAAAGACAGATATCTGGAATGTCTGTGATTTTGGTTCTTAACTTCACGGGTAGTGGTTAATGGTTGTCTTCATTCACAGCACTTGCTGTGGCACTTGATGGAGCCTAGTTAGGTCATTTACCTTACACCCACCAGCTGGGCAGAATGGTGTCAATGACTACAGGCCACAAGCAATGCTGAGCGGGGCAAAGATAGCCCACATCTGACGGGATCCTGAGTAGTCTGTTGCTGTTGCATCCGAAGATCAATAAAAACACAAGGCCTCAGCAGCTGTTAATGGCCACATCTCAAACAATCTTCCTGGTATTTGGAGGGGAACAGACCACTGTGGCCCCCCCACCCCCTGTATCAGGCCCTCCTCGTCTGACACCTGACCTTGGCATGCTCTCAGGGTACAGCAGATGTTTGCTGTGGAGAGGGGTGAGCTGACACCCGGCTTCTTAATTGCCGTTTACAGCAAAGTCACTCTCGGCTCTTGCAGTGGTCCCTCTTACCACGGAATTCTAATGCATTCTGGGAAACCTGATATGTGACAGCAGAGAGAGTTTTTTTCAGCGATCATGAGAATGTTTCCATTTCAGTGTGTTTTCATGTGAACATGGGCCATGTAAAAATACTGCAATAACTTCCCTAAGTGAAATGCTGACTTTTTCCATTTTCAATGGCAATTTTATGCATGTTACTTACTGACCTGTTACAAAGTGATGCATTAGAGTTTAGTTCTAAGCATTTTATGCATCTTGATAAACATGGCTTTTTCTCAAGATATAGACCTCCTTTTAATCAACGCTCCAATGTGTCTCAATCACTGTCACTCCAGGTTCCCTGCTGGCTTTGACTGTATATGTACTGCTTACATAGGCTGCTTAAAAGCTGCCTAAAGTGGTGTCAAATATTTACACATCAACTGTACAAGTGGCATTGGCTTGCTGTGTCAAGGGACTAAGCACTTGCTTAGTAAAAAAAAAGATAATTTGAAATCAAGAACTCATACAGCCCTAGCTGCCTAGTTACATTAGGAAGGGCATTTGAGAACTATGCCCTTCAGATAATTAGTACAAATATGAATTAATAAAACACTGACAACCATGTAAATTTATGTTCTCCACACTCCAGAGGAAAAGACTCTTTCTGTGCAAAATAACATGATTCTGATTGGCTCAGTTGGATAAGCCTTCTCTTTGAGCACAGGCTGAGCCCTGTGGCATGGTTTGGAAACCAGATGTGCCATCCGTGGATGATACCTGGGGTCCCACAGCAGCAGAACAAACTGACTTGATTTCACTGCAAAACGCTGTGCGACTCGCAGTGTGAAAAATAGCCGTTGGCTGCGTGTATTGGAGGATTGCTTTCCTCTTGCTTCTGCGCCCCTGTGCAGGTTTGAAGGTTGTCCTGGTGAGAGGAGACTAGTGTACAATTGTCCGTTCCAAAAACAGGGCTGCATAAAGGGCAAGAAAACAACAAAAAATACAATACAAACAAAAAAAGAAAGCCAGAGATGTCAGTGAATTTACAACAGACACTTACCAAACCAGACTTACTCCTGCCTGCAAGTAATGGGGCTTTCAACACCTCTTTCTTTACTTTAATACATGGGCTGACCTTATCTGGGTTCTCAGGGGTATAACAAACCCCTCCAAAAAAACAGGCAGGCATGAGGGTGCCGTTGGCCTCACTCGGTTCTGGGCGGCTGTGTCTGGAAAGTGAGCCGGGGGAAAGCAGGCGAGAGGCTGTTCCCATGAATAAAACATTTAGGGAAGAGGAAGTAATGTCTCACAAGCTTCTCAAAGGCCTGGGCTGACTTTGTCGCCAATGGCTTGCCATGAAAAGGTCAGGAGAAACCAAAACACTCAGGCACTTGCAAAGATTCAATATCACAACGGAGATGTAATAATTACAGCTGTTATTAACATGGACTTGAATGCAAACAGAAAAGGAACTTAATTAAAAAGTTTTTTTTTTTTTTTCAGAAATGCAATATGAGTTTCCTGTGCTACCTGATGTACCAAATGAATATGCATGAATTATCCTGCAGCAAGAGTATTCTGGAGGTGGCTTCATCTGAGTATTGTTGTGGGTCGTCACATGGGACTTTGAAGTACTCTCTAGGATCAAAAGGGTTTTTGAATAAGTTTTTATCGACCCTTAGTGTGCAGACTCGCTGTATCTCTCACCCCAATCCCTATCCACCCCCTCTCGGGAGAGCAGAACAAGCAGCGTACCTCTTCCCAGAGCGATTTGCGCTCACCTCCCTGACACTCAACACGCACACCTGCAATTCACAAAACAGCTCTGAACAAGGGCTCGCCTCCACACAAGCAACCAAGCCCAATATAATCAATATACAGCAACAGAGCGGGGAAATCTTAAGCTTTAAGACTCTGTTACTCTATTTGAAATTCAGTTTCTTCAGCTCACTTACCATATCACCCTAAATCACCCGCTTTCTGGAGGAGGGAAACCTTGTTTCATGCATAACTCTTTTGCGCTGGTTCTCATTTTGTACTTTTGATAATATAAGCCCATCAAAAGGGACTCAAGACTACAGCTTTGCTGCAATGTATGTGCTGCATTCAGCTACACAGAACACGCATTGAGAGGATAGAAATCAAACAGGTTGGTTACCCCTCTTACCTGCCTCCCCAAGTGCTGGGCCCGACCACAGCCATTAATCACCTTCGTTCAGGAAATGCAAATGACCACTTGGTATGGTTTCAGGACAGGCATGATAACATGTAGGTCATGCTTTAAAGAGCAACGGATTGCCTTTGTCCCTTTTTAGAGCAAGGGGTTAACATGGCATTCAGAGACAGGCATTATCTTTGCGCTTAGAATCACATTATCACACATCATCTTTTCTGAATGACGCCTCTTGTCCTTTGAAATACCACCATCAAAGCTCTTTCTATAGATGAAAGTCACACATGAGTAATAATATATGCTGTTTAAAACTCTGCGTTGAAATGAAACGCTTGTATCAGAAATGGATAATTTCACACCGTTGGAGGGAAATAGTGTGAATTCAGCAGTTAGGTGCTCTGTGAAGCTGTGGAAGTGCGACAAAGATAACACCACATACACCCCACTGAACAGTGCCAGGGTTTGAGTCGAAATAAATCAGATCCAGAAGTCCTCAGAACCTTTGCCCCACATATCCAAAAGAAAATTCAACAGCACTAAATTAACTGCACATTGTGTGTTCATGCCATTCTGTAAATATCAAAATCTGTCTGCCACATTTCCCATTGTAATGGACTTTGACGTCTGTGTGGACAGGGTTGCTAAACCAAAGTGCACTGACAGAACACCTCATCTGCTGTAGGTAGAGCTAATAACAATACATACATTTTGTTTATATTTTTCATTTTAATTGAGTGATTAAAGAATAAGATATTTTAAATCAAAGCAACTAAGAAACTTTGAATTAATATAATTAAATCTTAAGATGTATGAATGAATTCTGTAAAATTATTTTGTTTCCATTCTAATGGTGATGGGGAACTTACCTGTGATAAAAAAGTGGATTTCGAACATTATTAAAGAGACTTCATTACTTGACCAGTTTCGTCTTGCCATTATTTGAAACATACCTTACAAACACTAGTGTGCACACCAATAACCCTGCAGACAAAACAATCTAACACAGACTGACATATACCCATAAATACATGCATGTATCAATGTGGGATCATTTCACTGGTGTAAAAAGTAACTCCATTAAGTGATTTGTTCATTTTTTTTATTAATATATGGCAAAAAAAACAAGTGGCTGGAAGCTCTTGTCTTTTATTTATTTCACCTTTCTTTTCTTCTGAGCTCTCCATTGCCCATTGCAGGTAGAATGCCCTCAGGCCATGACACTAGAGTGTAAAGGTCATCTGGCTATGCTGCAATTGGTCAGGTACATTGTTACACCTTCCACGCACTTTATTAGAAAGTGTCTGCCAGGCCATCTGTCCAATACCAGATTCTAGCAGGATAAGGTGTTATTGGCTTCCCAGACTCAATTCATTTCATCATGTCAGTATGCTTGGTGCTTCAGACCACATTGGACAAGCCCCCGGGTGGTATTCAATCGCAAATATGCCCAGACCACACTGGCATCATATTACAAGAAAGTTAACTTTTTCCCCTTAAGATTATTTGATTTTGATTGAATTCAGGAGGCACTGGTGGGAAGGTTCTGACAGGTTTATTTTGCCTTTGAGTGAAAGCCCTCTCCCCTAAGCTAACCTATGGTTTTTACCAAATCCAAGGGTCTCAGAGTATTTTATTTTACATTTTATCATTTATATTAAATTCAAATTCCCCAAAAATGTTTGGGGATTTTGATCTTGCCTTGATGTTGATCATACTGCATCAACATCCAAGTCCTTAAAAAAATGTTGATAACATAATGCTTCCCAGAATCAATTTACCACAAAAGAAACAGCGGCTGAATTCTGTCCGTGGAATATGAAAAGAATATGAACCTTGTCAGCACGTTTATTATGACAATTACCACTCACTTTTAAAGCTCACTGCAAGCATTTCCGTCAGCTTCGCTGAGAGCATAATTAACCAGGTCTCTCACCTTTCATACAAAATTGATCTTCACTGCATTAAAACAAGCCGTCAGGCTGTATAAAATGAGATCATAAAAATGAAATTGCTTCCAAACATTACCCTTAGAAAAGGTGATACGCTTCCCATAGCTCATGCAGGTGATAAATTCAATATGCTTCACAAGTTAAAATATTTATAGCTTTTGTTTATTTCACTTTCCGTTCCTTTATGAAGTACTTCAGACAGTAACAGCTGACATGAATCAATTTTGCTGCCTCCTACCTGGAATGGCTCATGCCTTCAAAAGTGTGCAGATCAAAATATGCTCACCTTTTCCCAGCCAACTTAGATACATGCAAAGCAGCATGGTACTTCACAGTCTCTGGAACACCTACATGGTTATTCTCTTCGCTGGATGTCTGTTGGTTCTGCAGCTTCCTTTGCACTTGTGTGTCATTGGAGCATATGGAGTGCGTGCAGATAGTGCTCTGTGTTGGTACTCCCTTGCCTGTATGGGCCCAACTCCAGCTTTTAACAGTGTGATGTCCCTGCTGGAGTCTCTACCTGTTGCTGCCCCACCTACCTGATGGCTGGCAGCTCTCCTGATACTTGGTGCTGATCTCTGTCACCTGTGCTTTTTTAAAGGGTGGTTATCTGCAGAGAGATCTCTCTGTCCTGCTTCTAATGCTCCACCCAACCTCCATCCAGCATTTGTTTGCTTTTATAGTTATCCTCTGCTGTTTTGCATATGGTAAGCTGTTGGGCAGCATCTTTTTCTTGGGTTGTTGTTTTAGTTCTTATGTTGTGGTCTTTTTTGTTTCAGTGGGACAGACCTTGGGTCTGACACCCTATTGTAGGGTGGCCCAGACTCTCCCCTTTACTTGCTTTGTTAATTTGCCATCATGCTTGCGTTTGTCCAATACCACATTATTGTGTTTAATACAGTATTTCATAGTAAATCTTTCATTTGGTGGCATATTTTCACTTGTGTCACGGCTTTTGGCCTCCATGTTATCGGAATGTGAGGGATTTCTAGGCCGTAAGAATTGTCATGAGAGGGCAGGCCGGATGCCCATCAGAAAGAAGATAAACAGCTTGTTTCTCTTTCCCAGAGCCACTGGGCCCATTACCATTCGGCGCAAAACACAAAGGAAAGCCTGGAAGACCTCCGGGCCCGTTCGGTGCAGCGCCGATCCTCTGACACCTGCTCTGGTGATGCACTCACTGTAGACATGACAGATGCAGACATGCATTTCAAACACTCAGGGAAATCATGAAAAACTGGCAAAAACCAAAAGCTCCAAAAATTAGCAACCGGAAAACAATAGCACAGGAATTATTCATGATCGAGAAAATAGCATAGCATAAGAAATAAAGGAGAACTGTTTAACAAGAACTGGGAGAAAGTTATGAACTCCAGTGTTATATCCTTCCACAATCTAATATATTAAGCACACAGCAGTGCTCACCAACTGCACTAGGCGCAGGATAAAATCTATGGCAGACTTTATTTTTATGGTGTTTTTTTCTTTCTTTTCCTTTTTTCCTCTTCTTTATTTTTTCTATCCTTTCCTGTCTCAGTAAATGTGCAAAAAATAACCATGCACCTCCAGCCCCCTACCCACTGTCACCACGGTGATATGCTAAAACAATGCGTTCCTTACCGGGTGCGCAAATACCCATTCATTTTTTTTTGTCCCTCTGCAACAGGTAGCCTTTATTTATTTATTTACTTCTAAAATTGCATTTTTATTTCACCTGGCATGTGTGTACCCTCATGTACCCTTATCATGATAATAGTAATCTTGATTATCAAAGTGTATGAAGTGTGCTCTTCTCTGGGTAGTGAGAGAGTGCTGGAATATGCATGATCAGGAAGAGACAGCATTGTGTGAGAGCACTGGAGTAATGAATAGGGTATTGTCACCGCTGGCCCTCTTAATGGAGTGCCCGCTGTATCGTAATGGATTCGGTAAATAAGGATGACCGTGAAAGCACCGTTGGTGGGGATCTGTTGTGCCGCCTGAATGGCGTCTCGGCCCTCAAGCCTCCTGCCTCTCCGAAACCCGGCTGACACAAAGGGGCGCACGAGCTGCCATCTCCGAGGGGGGCCAGGCCTCGCGGCATATTCTCGCCGTAAGCATGACAGTGACGATGAAGGACTGAGGTCTATACCTATGCACGTGCACACACACACACACACACACACACACACACAGACCCTATCTTTCCTTTACACCTTGGATTGCACAGATGAAAGAACATGTGGAACCCGGTACCTGAGTCTATGGAGCACGTGACATCGTGGTCCAGACTTGAGCAGGAGTCTAAAACAACATAGGGTGGTAAAAGAGCTTAACATTGGCAGCTAATCATTGTTCAGAAATAAACCACATGCAAATGTGTGTACAGGGCTTCAGCTAAAGAGGCAGCATTATTATTAATCATGGCAGTAGTAGCACTGTTAGTATGGTGTATTGCAAGAAGCAGGGCTTGTAACCGAGATGCTATTGGTTCAGTTCTCTGCTGGGACACTGCTATTGTACCATTGGGCAAGGTATTTAACCTGATTATAGTAACAATCCAGCTTTACAAGTGGATAAATTGTAACCTATGTAAATTTCTCTGGATAAGAGTCTCTACTAAAATGATAATAATGTAAATATTCGCTTTATTGCAATGTACAGCAGCAACTATTTCAGTATTTTCCATTTTTCTTTCTCACCTTTGCTTTAGCAAATGCTGGATGTCATGAGAGACGATCGGAAAAAAATAAAAGATGTTTTTGGGTGAAGAGCCTACTACTGACAACCAATATTTTTGTCTGCCACAGCCTGAGGGAGGTTAGCTGTTAAACAGAGCGATAAAGTACATCTGAGGCTGAATCCGAGACAAGAGTAGGAGAGTAAGAGGGTAACAGAGTAACAGAGAGAAACAGAGAGAGAGGGAGCGAGTGAGAGAGAATGAAGAGAGAAAAAAATGTGAAGGAGGGTGTGGCACAATCAAGAGTGAATAAATGTTGCATAAAATGAACAAGCCAGGACAGGAAAATATCCTTGGGTCTTTCAGCGCATTTATTTTGCAACTGGCAAGACTGATCAATAAAACAGCCCAGGGTCAAACACAAATCAGGCTCTCTTACAGTCCCAGGGTTATCTGCTACAAGGTTCCGTTTCCGTTCCAAGTCATTCCAAGAGAACAAAGTTTCTTCATCTAAAGACAGTTTCTTAAAAACACAATCAGCTCCTAGCTCCCCACACAGAAGGTAGCCCTGGCAGTATCTTAAGTAGGGAGAGGGAGATTGCTGCCAGATGGCTCTTACAGTAAAGGGGCGTGGCTTCCAAACTGGTAAGGGTCCAGAGACCAGTCCCTCAGAATCCGCAGGGGTGGAGCCACCAAGCACTGATGTACCTCTCATCCAATACCAGCCCTCTGACTCCACCCCTAGTCCTGCCACAGAGGACTGTTTCTCTGTCCTCAAAAAGTGGTCATGTAAAATATTAGTATTCTCAGCACTACCCAACTTTGCCTCAGAGTCCAACTATTAAAGGCTCTGAAGAGAGAAGAGTTATTTCCACAAAACTCACAACATGACCTGACCGATGGTGATGTAATCAGACGGACTGGTGCACCCTGCCAACCCTTTCATATTGTGCAGTTTTGAGGGACAGATCATCTATCAAACAGTATACCAGCCTGCCAGTACATTTCGCTTGACCTGAACAGTGGTGGATGGATGTACATTCAGCTGAAATAGGGCTCAGGTGACGGGCTGAATTTGTTTATTAAGATCATTGCTTGCTTTAAAACAAATGCTGTGCTGTTTTATGATATCACATTTTCAGGGCATTTCACATAGCCAATGAGACATGCACTTTCTATATCACTGACATGCAACTTTCAGCTCTCTCTTTCAACAAAGTGTTGAAAATGTTTGAGTTTTAAACTTTGACAGCAATGTCAGCAAACTTACAGAATTTGATCATTGCCATCATTTACTGTCATCCAGCTTGGTTTGTCACTAAGTTGGAACAATTCTTCAGTAGAAGCCGGTGTGCTCTGTATCTGTCATTCTTCTGTACCTAAAATCAGCATTTTTTTCTCTATTGTGTTGTCTCATTAGTACTGTCTGGACTTATAAATCGCTCCATCAGAACTCACACTACAGACCACATATAAATACATGTCTGCCAACCTTTTCTGATCTGCAAGTTTCTCTCCCCAAATGCTTTATGATTGGAAGACTGAAAACAATTCCTGAGTTTGTAACCTTGATCTAATTTCAGAAACATTTTATGCTAAAATCATTCTTTTTACAAGAAGATTCCAGAGTGGACTGTAGTTAAGGCATCAATTGTGAAAAAGTGACCCCACGGTTACTGCCTTGAAATCAAAGTCCAAACTATTGCTTATTCTCATATTTCCATGATCTATTACAGTAAAGCTTTTCCCCAGATGACACACACCTCTGCATTATTTATGGACTCACATGAATTTTAAACAAAAAAGTAGTCGGGAATACTTTAAAAGTCTTGCTTTCATTAGAGTTTGGATCCAAATGAACAATTAATGAAGCCTTCATACACCATACATAATCTTCATAAGCATGATGGCATTGCTTTTAAAGCATTCCTGAACACTTCCACTACTATATGATGGTTCACACAGAGTGACATATAAGACAAAAAATGAAGTACAATACTTGCCAATAAGGCTTTATGATGGTAGGTATGCAGTGAAATTCTGTATGTTTTCACATACATGGTTTCATTTGTAGATAACATCTGCTGTGTTACTCTATGACAGCCGTATCTCATGTGGCTCTAAAAAGAGCAATCAGACAGAGCATTTTTTGGCATTTGGAAAGCTGCTTTTCAGAATGAGCATCCCATACGTGCCGTTTCAGAGGTCACCGGAAAAATGCCATTGGACAGCGGCCCGACACCCAACTCTGCAAGAGAGCCAGCGAATGAGCCCACAGTCCCAACAGTCATTTGCATCCACTTCACCTTTGAACCCATGCCTGACAAATGACTACAGATGTCTTTCAGAAATGAGGGAGAGAGAAAGTCCTGCCGCTGTCAATCTGCATGGATGGAAAAGTCACCTTGTCTGCACTGTGGAAAAGATTACGACCATGTCCTCTGTTCTGAGCATCTTCAAGAAGTTCAGAAAAATTTCACCAACCAGGATGTGTGGCTTGATGTGATGTTTTCTAAAGAGGGATTTCAAAACTGGTTCAACGCACTGGAGAAATTGAAATAACAGGAATCTAAAATTGTCTGAAAAAAAAAATGTGTGTGGTGTCTTAATAATGCTGTACATAGGATGTATTTGATTATCAGTATGTTGTTGATTGTTTCAACATTGAGTTTAAAGAATATATTGTTTAGACAACAGAACACATGCTGGCGGACATTTTCTGCAGATTTAGGTGTACAGTGCAACTTCATGCATTTAAGAGGTGACTTTGATTTAAAAATTGATGTAAACCATTATCAAACACTTAATGTGATTGTATGTATTCCTTTAACGCTTCAGCAATCAGAAATGTTCTTTACTTCGTTGATTGTCATCCTTTTGATCTCACAAAATTGTTTGTGTGGTTCTGATGGGTGTCATAATAAAATGTCAAGACATCAGTTTTGCACCTTTAATTGGCAAAGCAGTATTGTCAACTAATTGTGGAGACCGGGTGACCTCTCACTGATGGTACATCTATCAGGCAAAATGAACAATTACTGCCTCAGAGGGAAATAACAGTTGTGCCTTATCACGTAAATACGTGAGTCTTTTTCCTGATGAAAACGTATTTTATAACTCACGTAGACAGCTTTGCCAGAAAGTTTAAAATAAGTTTTTGTCTTAGAAACACATTTTAGCCAAGGGAAAGCTATTTTTTGCCACATTAGTTCATATGATGGATCTTGAAGCTGTATTGCATCTGAATGCACCAATGCAACGCTATGGGTGTGAGATGCTGTACTGTACCACGGTGCACTCTATGATTGATTACAGCCTCAGCCTCTAAACCATTGGTGTGCACTAGATCAGAAGGCAGTACGAGCACTGATGACATCTTTTAAAATTGGCCATATTTTTTATTTTTCTGGCTGTCCTGTCTTGAGAAACTTGGTCTCTTACCCTGCTGGCACAGTGAATACTAACATTATTCCTCTCACATGTATTTCCCTGTGTATGCGAAAGGGTGAAGGTTGCCTGATGCTGATGAGATCCCTCATTGTGTTTCACGTGCGGGTCTTTGTGTTATCACTCTTGTTGTTTGCTTGACTGTAGCATTCCCAGAGGGGGGCTTGGCCAGATGTCAGGCTCTGTGGTTTTAGCAGGTAGATGCTGAAATGGGCCTCTCTCTCCATTGCTTTAGGGCCCTGTTTCGTGCCCGTGTGAGATGGTGCATTTGGTTTTCATCCGTGGCCCCGCTGTGCAGTGGTGGGAAGATGTGCAGTATCAGTGTCGCAGGAAACCAAGAGCGACAGTTACTGAGGCATGTGTGTCTTCATGAAACAGGAGAGCATGAGGAGTTTAGATTGGATGCTGCAATTCAATGCCTTCTACTATTGGCAAAACAGGGTCACAGAGTGGCAATATATCACTGTCAAAAGCCAGCGGTCACAGTAAAAGGTTATTTCCTGTATGTTGAGGAACAGTGTGAGATTCGGCATGACACGTTTGGGATGCTTGTCATACTTGCCAAGCTCTGCTGCCAGTTCTTATGCTCCCCTCAAGCACATACGTGCAGTTGGCACTGTGGCACTCTTTAGTAAGATGTTTAAGTCTGCCCTAGAGGGGGATGCCATCTGTTCATGTGATCAAATTAGTCCTTTCCACAGGAGCTCCTTTTCATGCCACACAGAAGTCATTCACAACTACGCAAGAATTCACTTGAATGAGACCTAAATATATTAAAAAAAAACTGAAAGCGTTTTCATTATTTATTTATTTTGTTTTCAGGGGAATAATTTATTTCTGTACAGATGCATCACAAAAGGGCACTCAAATCTCCATCCAATTTGAAGAGTATGAAAGCAATTTTCTAAAAGGCGAAAAGAACATATTGTACTCAAGCAAGGGACGTTCCCAAATTTAGTGGGGAAATTTTAAAGTGCATGTGGACAATTTGGTTCCCCATGGGAAAGTTCACACCGGCAGGGGAAAGACGTAAATTCAATTCAACTCAATTCAGCTCAAATGCTTTATGGGCTGAACACGCAAAGTACATATTGCCAAACCATTAAAACCAATGAAAAACCAGAATAAGAAATCAACAAGACATTCAATATAATCAGCTTCCCTTTACCACAAAGCAAGTCAAGTGATGACAGGATTCAATAGCCAAATTTCCACTACCTTCTTCTACACTATATACTGCTTATACATGTCGCGGGCCATGCCTGTGTATCCAGGTCAATAATAAAAAAGAAATGGTAAAGACGTGTTTAAATGTGAAAGCACATTGATTGACTCAATACATCTCCAGTTGTGAAGCAGCTAAGCCTGCGGCCTGTAATATGACACACAGTAAGAGGTCCCGTTCAATGAAACACCCCCACACACACCACCAGTGTCTCTCCTTAAAAAACACGATGAGTGACTCACTTCGTGATACTGTAAAGGTCACCTGTCAGGTACGTCCAAGTGGTGATGGGGTGGGGGCTGGGCACCCGATGGCGACTGCAGCCGACTCCCACCTCTCTGGTTGACGAGCCTCCGTTTTTAGAATTAACGCTTGATTGGTGAAATATCAAAGGTAGCCATGAAAGCCGAGCGATAGGGCAGGCGTTTGATATGCATGGATACTGCATCACTGCAAAGAGTCTTACTTTCTCAAAGCCTATTTTATGCCAGGATAAAGCAATTAGTAAAGCTCAGAATTTTGGTGACTTCAATTCAGATTTTCATTTTCATATAAGATGCACTTCCTATTATTTATTCATGGATTTTTAAAAGAGACATTAACAAAAATATAAAGCAAAAAATTCATTTATATCTCAAAATATCATTCATAACTGCATATAATTGCAGTTTTTAAAAAATGTATTTATTGAGTTTTTCATTCGGACTGTTAATGCATTACCTTTTTGGGGAAGGGATACATTTTTAGTTAACAAAACACTCAGACAGAAAAATAACATGAAGATGCATCCACACAAAAACGACAGTTCGATATATATAAGAAAACAGAGTAAAATTACATATTGCATGCAAAAACTAACAGAGGTTATATCTGACAAATCAGTCCCTTTGAACTAATTATCTAAGGTTTTAGATTTTTAATGCATCGCCTATATAAAGCACTTTTGATTGATGAATCTCATTATTGAGTCTTTGCTGAGGGAAGGTACAGTGTAACAGTGAGGATGAAGGAGCCGTGAGTTCATCCAGGAGAGTTAGCGCAGTGTGACAGCAAGGTTGGTACTGTGACCCGGGCGCTGACCGAACAGACCCCCTGACTGCGACACCAACAAGCCATTTACTGCTCTACTGTTTGGAAAGACCTGACCTGGAATGAGTCAGTGGCAAAGAAGCATTTCAGTGTTTCACTGATACATCTAAGCCACCGCATTCCTAGGCAGGAGGAGTGGCTTCTGACCTCGCTCCTCGGGAATCGAGAGGAAACTGCTGTTGTTGTCGTCATCACTGTCGTCAGCGTTGTTGTAAAACTGCATGTCGTTGTCGTCACCACTGTCAGCTTTTTTGATTGCCCTCTCTGTAGAGCAAATGTGATTGAAACTGAGGGGGCAGTTTCACCCGTACTAGGTTCAGGCTTGTTTGCTATCACAGTGGGGTGTCGGTCAGGACACAGGAGTCAGGTTCCGGGTTCAGGTGTTTATTGGGGATTTTGAATGGATGGGTACAAGGGTTTGTGGTGTATGGGTGTGTGTGTGGTTCCCTGCAAAGAGTAAGCAGGGAGAATGATAAGTACTGTTGGGTCCATTGAATGTAGAATATACATACAGGCATTGAGGCATACAGACTTAACTGCAGGAATGGCTATGAGAACATGTATACATTAAGGACACACTATCTTAATTAACATGCACACCCCTCCCTCTCTACAGGCAATTATATTACAACCAGTTGAAGTTAGGCATACTACTTACTTTGGCACAGACGCACACAACAACAGCACAATGTTTGGTCCCCAAAGACTTGGTCTCCCCAGTTCTTCACCTCCCAGATATTGTTGTGGTACTGAGGTGGGGGAGGTCACTACCACCTTTATCTTGTCCCGTATCCCCGGCCCTATTGAGGCCCTGATTGGTGGCCAAAGGATACGGGCAGGTCCGAGGGCAAATGGTGACCTGGGGGCCGTCCTTGGGGGTGCGCCTGTGCCTCAAGTTACCGGTGGGGGTCCTGCTGATAAGGGGAGCAGCAGGACCGGTTTGGCCAGGTTTCAGCTGAGTTGTAAACAAGTGCCTGTGAGAGGTGGGGGTGGTGCGCAAACAAAGACAAAGACAAAGACCGAGACAGAAACATGTGGCCCTTTTCTACAGCCGCCCCCAAATTTCTTGTGGAAATTTGCTCCATACAGAGGGCCACATCATACACGTTAAGGGCGTCCGGTTGTGTTGTTAGGTCTGGCAGGGAGCACAACCAGTCGGGCAACTGGGCGGGTGTAGGTCTGGTCCTCGACCTGTACTTTTGCAGTCCAAACCTATCCGTCTCTGCCAGCTCCACCGGCGACAACACGGCCTCTCACACGGTGGAGGGTAGGCCATGTTGGTGGAGTTGGAGGTTTGCAGGCGAGCAGGGGGGAGGTCCGTCTCCTTCGGGACCGCAGGCTTAGTTCGCCGTCGCTTCCATTTCACGCTGCTCTGTTGGTGCCGTCGACTGGACCCCCTTCCTCGCAGAGTCCAGGACTTACGTACCGAGCTGTGGCCACCCGAACTGGGCGACAGGGTTGTCAGGTGGCTGCTGAAGGGCACTGGCTTGCCTGCTTCCAAACCAGTGGGCTCTTCCGGAAAGCTGCCTCGTTGAGCTCTCTTGAGGGGCTGGGCCTCTGCCTTTGGGTGCTTGGTGGCTGAGGGCTCACTGGCCTGATCAGCCGCCCCGTAAAGGGACGGTGCAGTCCCTCCCGGTAGCTCTTGGGAGCCACTGACTGGGCTGCCTTCTAAGAGGGAGGGGCTTGTGTTCTCTGCCACTAGCCCACAGAAGCTGGGTTCCTGCCGCTTTGCAGCATCCTCCACTTCTGCTCCACCTGGTCTCACGGGTCCCTTATTTGCTCTTTGGTGGGGGAATGCAGCATGCTGGCCCCATTTGCCGGGTTCAGCCAACCCCAACCGGGGCTTGCTGCGTGTACTGTCCTCTCTGGGTTTGCTGACTGAGGTCAGCAGACATTTGGGGGGAGAGGTGCGACGCTGAAGGCGCTGTGCCGGCCCTTGGAGTGTCCAGCCCAACCGGGTCTTGATTGCTGCTGGGCCCCCTGGTGGGCCCAGACGCACTGGCTCGATGGGGGTGATCAGGTGGGTGTAATCCGCCCCGATTAGCAGGAGTGGGCGCACCTGGTTGAGGGACTGTAGCGGGAGGCCTCTGAGGTATGCATACCTCTTCTGCAGCTTTGCCACTGGATAGGTATGCTCTGACAAGGCCAGGTGGTCAGCGGTGAAGGCATTCCGTATCCAGTAGGTCCTCTTTGGTCCGGATGCAGGGGAGATCTGGAATGACACGGCCGCCCCGTGGAGGATATTGACCTCATGCCGAATGGTGCGGAGAGCCAGATCTTCAGCTTTGCCTTGCAGGTGGAGCTGTTTGGCTGCGGCTGGGAGGAGGATTGTCCGCTCAGAACCATCGTCCAGTACCGCGTAGGTCTCTGTGGACCAGCCCTTGTGATGCAGGGAGACTGGGATGACTTTGAGCATCACAGGGCTGTGGCCACTCGGCAGGTCCAGGTACAGAGTCTGGACAGCTGGGCGTGTCCTCTCCCCGTACCTCTCATTCACTTCATGCAGTACCTGCAGGTGCTTGCCGTTGCAGGTACTGCAGGGCCGCTTCAGGGTGCACTGCGCAGCCTGATGAGCGCGAGCACACCGCCAGCACCTCTGGTTCTCTTTGATCCAGGCCACCTTCTCGTCCCTGGAGAACCGCTGGAAGGCGGTGCACTGGCTGAGGTAGTGCTCGGCGTTGTCGCAGTACGGGCAGTATGCGTCTTTCCTCCCCCTGAGGTTCCCAGCAGGTGGCGCTGCTGGGGATGACTTCGGGGCTGCGGTGCTGGTGGCCTGGTTGGCTCCGTGTAGGATGTTGGCCCTCCGCCTGGTGGGCTCTGGTGCAGGCCGCTGCTCCTTCTGTCCAGCTGGGGGGCGCTCTCTCCTTGGCTGGCAGCGGGCCTCTAGCTGGAGCCAGGTTGCAAAGTCCAGCAGGGTGTACATCATGGACTCGGGCCTGAGTCGGCTGATGTACCTTTTGAACCTGCTGAACTGCTCAGAGGGGAGCTTCTCCAGGAGGCGCTCCACGTGCGAGCCGCAGGCTAGCTCAGCTTGGCCCTGCCCCCCCATAGTCTGAAGGAGTCCCACCAGGGCGTGGATGCGGAGGGCGAAGTCGTCGAAGGCCTGCCCATCCCCTGGCCGGATTGGAGGTAAGGCCATGATAGCCTTAATCTCCCGGGATGCCAGATGGCGTGGTTGCCCATATCGGTCATCCAGCGCCTTCACTGCTCTCGTGAAGGGGTCTGGGGCCTTGGAGAATGCGAGTGCCAGCCTCCGGGCCCGGTCGACCTTCAGGTGGTCCAGGAGGATGTGGTACTGGTACTGCTCGGTCTCTTCTGGATCGAGCAGGTTGTCAAGGGCCATCCGGAGCATGGTGTACTCGGTCTCATCCTCCTTGGTCAGGTCCGGGAAGGTCGGACCTTCCACCCTCCTGTAGGACCGTCTACGCACAGCAGGGGGCGCTGTTCCTGCTGTTTGTGGTGGAGACGTTGTCACTGCTCCAGGGTGCTGCGTTGGCCAGTGGCAGGGCAGGGTGGCAACCGGTTGTGGGTAGGGCGTCAGGTATGAGGGCACGCCCATTACTGGTCCCTGCGGCAGATACTGAGTGGGCTGCAGGAGGACTGGGTTCTGGTCTGCAGTCACAGTCTGCATGGCAGGGGGAAAACTTAGCTGAGGCTGAGACAGGCTGTAGGGCAGCTGAGGGAGCTGGCCCTGTGGGTGCTCCCCCTGGTGGGTTGGGTGCACCTGCAGTGGCAGCAGGGGATGCTGCTGTGGAGGGGCTGGTTGCCGTGGCAACACTTGGCTGGGCGTGGCACTGTCTGTCAGGGTGCCCTCCTGCCCCGGTGGCAGGTGGTACAGGGCACTGGAGATGGACGCCGAGGAGCGGCTGACTGGTGGCGGCATCGGGGGCGATGGTGGCAGCTGCATCCGATGGAGGTGATCTGTCAGCTCCTGGACAAGGGCTAGGTGAGGTCCTGGCTGCACGGGCTGGGTGCGAGCCGTCTGGGGTGATGGCTGCCTTGAGCTCCGGCGTGAGGACCTGGCGCTGAAGGGAGTGGAGGTGGCAGAGCGCTGCAGCATGCGCTCCATGAGCTCGCTCTGTCGCCTCACAGTGTCCCCCATGAGCTCACTCTGTCGCCTCACTGTGTCCCCCACGAGCTCACTCTGCCGCCTCATGGTGTCCAGGAGCTGTTGCACCACTTTATCACGACTCTGTGGGGTCGTGGACGATGGGCTCTGCTGGACCGAGGAACTCCTCTCTGGCGTCCTGAGGGGGGTCATCTCGGCCTGTCCCTCCTGCTCACTGGCGTGGACGTCCGCAGGTCTGTGGGTGCTTTTCCCCACATACTGGACCTTGTAGCTCTCGTGGTGGACCGGGCGACGGGTCTCACGGCGAGAGCGGCTTGCGGATGGAGGAGCTGAACCCGGTGTGCCTGACATTTCCACTGCAACAGCACCGATCCGGCTCGAAGGACCACTGAAACTGAGGGGGCAGTTTCACCCGTACTAGGTTCAGGCTTGTTTGCTATCACAGTGGGGTGTCGGTCAGGACACAGGAGTCAGGTTCCGGGTTCAGGTGTTTATTGGGGATTTTGAATGGATGGGTACAAGGGTTTGTGGTGTATGGGTGTGTGTGTGGTTCCCTGCAAAGAGTAAGCAGGGAGAATGATAAGTACTGTTGGGTCCATTGAATGTAGAATATACATACAGGCATTGAGGCATACAGACTTAACTGCAGGAATGGCTATGAGAACATGTATACATTAAGGACACACTATCTTAATTAACATGCACACCCCTCCCTCTCTACAGGCAATTATATTACAACCAGTTGAAGTTAGGCATACTACTTACTTTGGCACAGACGCACACAACAACAGCACAATGTTTGGTCCCCAAAGACTTGGTCTCCCCAGTTCTTCACCTCCCAGATATTGTTGTGGTACTGAGGTGGGGGAGGTCACTACCACCTTTATCTTGTCCCGTATCCCCGGCCCTATTGAGGCCCTGATTGGTGGCCAAAGGATACGGGCAGGTCCGAGGGCAAATGGTGACCTGGGGGCCGTCCTTGGGGGTGCGCCTGTGCCTCAAGTTACCGGTGGGGGTCCTGCTGATAAGGGGAGCAGCAGGACCGGTTTGGCCAGGTTTCAGCTGAGTTGTAAACAAGTGCCTGTGAGAGGTGGGGGTGGTGCGCAAACAAAGACAAAGACAAAGACCGAGACAGAAACATGTGGCCCTTTTCTACAGTGATCTTCCTCACAAGCAGGAGCAAAAAATGGTTAATTGAAGGAAAATTTCTTTGAAATTATATCTGAGTCATACTTACATGGCTGCTGCAGCTTATTTTTCACCCCATAGCTCTGTTTCAATCCTTTTTTTTCCCTGGTCCTTCCTTCTTGTTGCAGGGCAGGTCTGCCTGAATCATAATCATATAGTGCTTGGCTGTCAGTGTTTTAGGAACAAATCAATAAGGACTACTGGATAGATTGATTATACCAGTTCATACAGGGGGTGGAAGTAATGAGATTATGTGACAAACCATGCAAGAAAGATGATCTCCATATTTTTCAGTGTCATTGTCTCGGTGAGTGCGTTTCGTGTTTCTGTGTTCTTCAACAGCCAATTCACTCACTGAAATAATTAATGTTCTTAATTAATAGTTGGTGTTAATCAATAAATGACTTTCACCCATCCCTCATATTATTTTTAGCTCATTGCCACTGACATATTTTCAGCTAAAACACTTGGTTGTGCGTTTTGCCAGCTCTTCAGTGAAAAAGCGCTGCATTGCTCCTAAAATCCCATGGAAGTTTACAGCCATATGATAAATAGTTTGATGAAAGGCTCCGCCTCTGCACTGCTGCCATTTGTGCAGACTGCAGTAACATCTTCAATGTTATTCGCTCGCCTTCTGTGAAAGGTGTCTGATTTGTTATTGTCCTGTCAGTTGTTGGACATGGGCCAGGAAAACACATAAATACATGAGAAAGATCAGTCACTGTGATTGGAGTTTGACTCCGCAAGGTCAAGCATTATATCATAGTATCCCATGCTGTTTCCAAACGGAGAAATACATATCCCTTATCCCTTATGTCTTTATCTGATGGTCAAGCTAGGGGAAGAGGTGGTCAGTGGTTGATGTTCATCAGCATAGTTGTAGTTTTTAGTATTTAGTTAGTAGTAGTTTAGTTTAATGGTCTATAACCTTTTCCATGCAAAAGTTTATTTTATTTTATTTTATTTTATTTCTGTCTACAGACTGCACAAACAAGCATGCAAAGGGTGGGGGTAACAGCATAATGGCATTTTGCGTCAATCAGCATTGAAGCTGTCAGAAACAAGGACATGTTAGTTTATATTCCATAAGCTATACCTAGCTAATAATCAAAAGATTGTATGTCTAAATTTCTCTGTATACCTTATTTGATCTAATCAAGCATTATCCTCTAGCAGTATGGACATATGGCAGCTATACTATTACTGACAGCACATGCAGCTGGTACAGTAACTTGCACCACTCTTAGAACAGTTTTTACAAATGTATCTAACAGGTGTTGTTATTTGCCAGTTGGAAGGGTCATGAATCTTATGTGAAACAGAAAACTCTATGACCTTACTGAACCAAAGGAGTCTTGTTAGGCCTGGTGGAGTTCCAGGAGGCCTCAACCTAGCACAGCTCATTCAATAAAAATCGGGGGTACAACCGGGACATTCTCACGCCCTGGCAAGCATGAAGTGCCTTCATTTCACTTCTTTCAATACCTCAGGATCTTATGATGGGAAAGCCCTGCAGCAAAACCTTGCCTCTGAGAGCCCTTCATTTCATGCTGTTACTACAGTTCAATACATCCTGAACATAAAAAAAAAAATCTACCACATCTCATATTCTGAGAACTCGTGAGGCTAAACTGAATTTCCAATAAGAGCCTTCATGCCTTGCACTGTAATTCACATAGCAGCAAAATAAATGTCTCTCGGTAGAATTGTGGAATATGGCATATTGCTCCTGAAGGTTTCATGCCATCCTGTTTTCCACAGTTAACCACTTAAGAGAAGACAGCTTTATTATGAAATTTACACCCTGCCACCACTCAGTGCATTAACAAAATTTTTTCATTTCACTCCAAGCCCCTACATGTGCAAATGTAAGCATTTTGCGTTCAAGGAAGCAATAGGCTTAAACACACATTTGAAGGGCAGCTTCTCTAAAGGTTGAGTGTAGACAATATGTACAGTTCAGATGGCCAGTACTGAGAGAGAGGAGGTTCCACAGCATTTACAAATATGTTCGATCAGCAGTGTACAATCAACAGAGCTGAGCCGGTGTGAACAACTGAATGAAAAATGGAGACAAAATGTTCCCCCTACATCATTCTGCATGTTAATGGTTTATTTGAATGCATCCCGTCACAGGGACGCAGTGAATTACCCGGGGTCACCCGCCTCCATCTCCCCTGACTCCGCCACGCACGGCCGCCATGGCAATGAGGCGATATCGTGGGCCCTCTCCATAATAAGCAAAGGGGCCAGCCAGAAGATCTGTTAATCAGGCGGCTTGGCAGCACCGAGCGGAGGGAAATCAGATGTCTGATTTATTTTGTTTCCGCAGGCCATATCAGCCGCTCCGCTGTGGCCACTCTGCCCAAACGAAGGGGCTCCGCCCCCGCCCCTCTCCATACTCTCCCCCTCTTTGTCTATTTGGGGGGGGGGGGTGTTGTTGAGATTTCCCACATCTTGCTGGGCCAGCGGAGAAGCCACCATGCCACGCTTAATGGACTGTAATGGGGCAAAAACACCTCGCGCCGAGGATCAGAGCCGAATCAGCGCAGGGTGCTCTGGCTCTCCGGTGCTGTAAAGGTAGGGCCCTCTGTTGTTTTTTTGCCGTTGAGCAAATGGCACAACAAACATAATTGTTCATTTCCATCAATGAGTACATAAACTGTAATGGAGGCCCACATTCGCAGGATGAGAGCAATTGAGTTTTTGTCCCAGCGACTGCCAGGGGAAACGGTGTTAATATGCTTCTCTCCCACATGTCATAAATATGCAGAAGCATGTAAATCTTCAATTAGCCCTCTTCCCTTTATAAAAAAAGCTCTGAGCGAAGTTGTTGTTGTGGGCTAATTTTACAGCTGTTGATTGGAATCTGTGGTATGCAGAAATGCAAGTCAACAAAACGCTGCTTCCCTGGGGGGTTTGATGAAAATGTAGACAAACTTGCAGATGACCAATCAAATTAACACAGCGCAGTTGTGTGCAAATGGATCACTGTTCATTGCCTCTCTCGTTTCTTTCCTGACAGGACCTTCAGAATCTCATGGCTGGTTCACTTTTAAATTCAGCTACTTCAATCGGTCCTTAGAAATTGGTGTTTATAAACTGAAAACTGAAATTGAAAAGCTAGAAAAATAAAATGAAACTGAAATGAAGACAGAGATGATGCTCACAGATCCTTTCAATGGAGCATTACTTTCCAGTAGAAAAAAATCCTTGCTTTGCACTCAACTTCTAAACAATAAAATCTGCAGCATGTGCAAACTTCTGAAATTTCAGTCTCTTTCTTCCTTCCTTTCTTGTTTTCTCTCACACCTCTTGGCTGCATTGCCTAATTTCCTCAAATTTGGCACACACAATTAATTTCTCAGCAGCAACTGTTCATTCATCTCTCTTTTGGCACAATAGTCAGGATTATAGATCTGTGCAAACTGCCGGTCATAATTCCAGATTCCTGGCCATGCCTAGTCACACCACATACAATAAACAATACTTTTATACATGAGCATAATTTAAATTTTCATTTCACTTTTCATCATGAGTTTTTTGCATACATTTTATCAACATTCAGCCATTAAGTCATATTCACCACATATTCATATTCCTTGGAAAATTAACTTTCTCTTAGCCGTGGCACAATATCACCACTCATTGGCTCAAAAGCCTGAGTGACCTCTACTTGAACTTAAAAGTTGTCAGTGACCTTCACTTCATTCCTTCTGTTTTAAAAAGCAGGTTTGTAACTGTCGGACAACTTAAAAGGTATTTACTAAAACCTCAGCCAAGGGTCATTTTATTCTATGCTGAGTTTGAGACAAATAAAGCTAGAAAAAGCACATAATCACAAGCAGAGGTTGAGCAGCAGATTGGTATCAAGGTCAGAATGGTGGGTTTATAAGTAAAAAATGGGAGATGTAAGCTCGCCACTGGGGAAGATTTCACTTCACAATGCAAGACATCATGGGTGTGTGTCTCCAAGGTAAATGAATAATGCAGTGTACTACTGTGGATTAGACAGAAAAGTAGGGTCCTATCACAGCAAGCTTCCTTTGAAACACCAGCGGACACAGCAGGGTTACCCTTAGCTCAGTGGTGAACTCTCCTGGTTGGGCCGCCAAAGTCTATTCATACAATTATAGTTCATTTCTTCATGTTAAATGAGACACTGCTTTCATGCTGCATTTCCTGTCTGATATGGTATTGATGCTTCTAATGAGGCCTGTCTACACTCTAATTTATAGTTCATGTGAGGAATGTTAAAGGATTTGGAAGACAAACAAATCACCCTTTGAAAAGAGGTAGACTTGAAGTTTTGTGTTTTCCTGTCAGAATTCATTTGCATTTTCTATCACTTTCCCTCCCCGCCAAGTGTGGGTGTTAGAAGTGAGTTTATTGGCTGTTTCCCTCTGACATCAGTTCTTGCACAGCTTGTTTCAACAGATACTCAAGAATTTTTTTAGCTTCTCACCATGAATAGTGGCCAAGCAGCGGTCGCCTTTGACGTCTGATGTGAAGCCAATTTATTACTTCCTTCCTAACCAGCACTACCACTTCCTGGCAACTACACACATCTTGCCCGTTTTTTTGCTCGCGGCTATATTCATATCAGGCACAAATACAATAGAAAAGGCTCCAGACACCCATCAGATTTAGATGCATAGTCTCTGACTTTACTTTGCTTGGTGAGTTTACTGGCGCAATGTTGGAGATTGAACAGATGGTGATGGTGGTTTTCTGGGAGGAAATGCCACTCTTGATTTCTCATAATAATTCAGACTGGGAGCAGATGAGAGTCTGATTGGACTGAAATATGCCAATTCAGGTTTCAGAACAATCAATCAATGTTGCATTCCTGGGGTATTTTACTCTGAGCAGGCACACAAACATTCACTGAGGCATGCGCATTCACACAACCATCATATTGTATATATCATATACACCTCTGTTTCCAGGGGTAACAGATCTAATTTCTATTTAAAGAGTGTGTTACTGTGTTTTCCATTGTAATGGGTGTACTTTTTAGGTAATGAGGACATCACAATGTTTTTCTGTGTAACAAGCCACATTTTAGTGTATTGCAGCATTTTCCATTAGAGACTGTGTTTTCTGTGTAATGAGCATAGTACTTTACTTTCCCTCCCTGAGTTAAATAAGAGATGATGAAACCTACTGTGTCAGAAAAGAGATGGGTATTTTGGTATAGCTGGCTAAAAGCCTTTACTCAGATGAGTGGGCTTAGGGCTTTCAGATAGCTGTCAATAATGGATATGCTATCATGGAAAAAAATAGCAAGAAGGAAAAAATATATAGTATATGAAATATCTATGGAATACATTCTGTAAAAGTAAAATCCTATAGAGTGTATTTATTCTAAATGTTATAAGTTGTTCTGATCAGAAAAAGTGAGACCAGTACAACACAACACTTTTTCTTCACACCCTTTTCTCCATGCTAGCTGATCTGATCCAATCAGGACTCAGCGAAGATGACTAGCTGTCCTAGACATTCCCGCTGTCCTGTTGACTGTACAGGTTCGTGCAATAAAGCCATTCTCCTTTCCCCTCTCTTTTTCGTGTACCCATAATTCCATGCTGAGGGATATGTGCCATCATCCAAAAACTTCAGCATTCAGATCCTCATTCTGGAAAGAAAAAAAAAAACACAATATTCAGCCACAAAGAACTGCAGTAATGTCTGGATTGAATTGACTGAAGAGTTACTAAAGCAGATGGGAGTTTGAGGTAGCTAAACTTGGCAACCCAATGGTGGATAAATGGATCTGGTGAAGGTCAGCTTTTGAATTCCATCACTAAGGCATTAACTACGGCATTAACCATATGTGAGGATCTAGCATGGGGCATGTTTCACTCTAATAATTTGGTACTGAAAGTCAATGTTGTTTTAGGGTTGTCACATTCCAGAGTAACGCTGTCCCATTTGTCTGCTGGTGACTGGTTGGTTGCTCTCTGGAAGGAGATGGTGATTATCTTTGCTTTTGATTTAGAACAACTCTAAGTTGTATTTGTGCATTTATTTGGCATAACCTCTTATCCAGAGTGAATTACAAGGCTGTTCAGATACATTTAGATGCATATCTCAGGTGAAATGGCCACACTGGTATAGATCACCGAGTACTATGTTGACCGAAGATCAAGCATAAAAGCAGAGCATAAAATGTTAATTGTTTTAGCGTGCACAGTTTTCCCAGAAGTTCATTCTAAAAAGCAACATAACCTTCTTATGTCATGTTCATGTGAACACAGAGCCTAATAATGACCTATGAGAGCAAAGTCGACCTATATCACAGCATTCACATGATGCCAAACAACAGTCCATTAGTGCAGTGTTACCTTACATCATACTAATATGCTTATAGTGCCTACATAAGATTTGCAAAACATTACAATACATCATCTTGCTCAGAGTTTGGAGTGATCATATACTTGATGCTAGGAATAGCATACTTCATTTAGAAACCAAAGAGAAGAACATAGCTTTGCATAGCTTTAATTTTAAAGTTAATTAAATTACTTTATTCTCATGTGTGGCTATTTCAAGGATTGTGCTTGTCCTTCATTTTAAAAAGAAGGTTGCTGTAAATGGTGGGCTTGAATGAATGGGTATTCATTCTTCGTGCATTTCTGTGTCTCAGGTGGATGGTCCTTTTGTCAAAAGGCAAAAAAAGAAACTAATTATCTTTGGAGCTGCAATATACCTCGGTCATTAAAGGAGACTCCCAATGCAACTTTAAAGTTAGGTGAAGCTGTAGAAAACCATAGTCTTCTTTTGCCCTTCACTTGCTCTCAAGAACAATAAGCAATCAGTGGCTATTTTCAGACCAGGTTTTCATTCAAGTATTATGGTCAATGGACAGCAATATATCATCAAAGATAACATTACGATGGTGTAGTTGTAAGCAGCAGAGATTGTAAATCACTGTGTATGTCTGTAACGTGTAATAATAATGTGATGTAAAATGTATATAAAACTGCTATCAACTCATCAGGCATCCTACAGTTACACCTCACTTATTTTTCAGCCAGTAGGCTACTGGGGATAACCCTACCCAGTGTTAGACATATTTGTGAATAAGCCTCACCTCATGCACCAATGCATGATGGGTATATGCCCATTGGCAACGTTATCCAGCGGGGTGACTCACCCTCCATCTGTTGTCTTTGCTCTTGAATCAGCGCCGTTTGTCGTGAGGATAGTGCCATGTGGCGTGTCAGTGGGTTGCCCACCAGGCTCTTCCACAGCTCCTGTTCGTTTCTCAGTAGAATATGCAGTCAGAGCGATGGACGCAAGTCACCAAGGAGGCAGAGACTGCGCAGACAGGAGATGTCTGGGTGGTGAGGCGAGGGGCGTGGCCGCAGTGCAGACCGCCCTCCAACAGTTGTGAGTTGCAGCCCGTGATAGAAGAGAAAGAGCAGCTGAGAGTACCAGAAACCCGGTGAGACACAATCAAACTGCTTCACTCTATCTCTCTCACTCACTGACTGACTCGCTCACTGATTCACTAACTCACTGATTGTCTCACTCACTGAGTCTCTCACTGATTCTTTCATTCACTGCCTAACATACTTACTGCCTCACTTACTCTCACTATTTCACACACGCATTGACTGTTACTCACTCACCCGTTGTCTCCCTCACTCGCTCAGACTATTCCCAATACAGTCTTTAACCCTGTGAGTGGCCTTCGGTATTGTGTGTGTGACATCATAATGAGGAAAGCTTACAGGAGAGGGGCAAAGGTCACAAGAGGTGTAAAGACAAGAGGACATCTGTAGTCACAACTGCTCTGCCATCAGCCTACAAGGCATTGAAGAAAATGCACAACATCATTACTAAATTGTTTAGCTTTAGTAGCCTATTTTGAATGTCACAATGATTGTGATCAAGGGCTTGCACAACAGTATAGATATGGTCCTTCCTTGTTTTTTACTTTATGAATTATTGTAAATATGTGTAAAAACCAAAAGTACATATTAGCATTGTAATTATGTAAAGCAAATTTACACATTAAAAATAAAAATGATTGAATCAATTATAAATAGTAAAAAATTAATAAACATGATCATAAAAATCACAAGTAAGTTCATACTTTCGAGACAGCAATTTAGTTTGTCATTCATTTCGTTTTATATATATATATATATATATATAAAATGTATGTACAGTGGCGTGAAAAGTATTTTCCTCCTAGATATTCTCTATTATTCCCTATCTGGAGCACTGAATGGTTTCAGATTTTTCAGGTTCCACTGTAGTTATGACGTTCTTACAGTGGAATTCTGTATTCACTTTATGCCAGATATGGGAAGATTTACACCCTTGAAAAAGTTCCACTTTTGACTCATCTGTCCACCCCAAAATTATTGGGGATCATCCAGGTGCTTTTTAGCAAATGTGAGATGAGCTTTGATATTTTTTCTTGGTGAGCAGTGGTTTCCACCTTGCTACTCCTCCATGAAGCCCATTTTTCACATATTTTTATTATTGTTGAGTCATGAACACTGATCTTAGCTGATGCTAGAGAGGCCTGCATTCTTTGGACATTTTTTTTTTTGGGATCTTTTGAGACTTCCTGCATGAGGTGCCACTGTGCCCTTGGAGAAATTTTAGCAGGTCACCCACTCCTGAGAATATTCACCATGTAAGAAATTACAGCATTCTGCCCCAGAATGTGTATTCCACCAGGCATGATCTAATTTGGATAGTTGCGGCATTCCAAAGGGCTTGAGATCATAGAGACCCCGACATGATGTTCCACACCTCTGCCGACACCTTAACAATTGGGTCAAGTGAGATGGCAAACAATTATAGAATAGGACCGGGAGTGGGCAATCAAGAACCTTCTCAGACAAAGGGGTATCCAGGCTTACTCAAACAATGGTATCCTGGCGCTGTGACTTCATTATCATAGAGGCGACAGGTCCGGTTCAATTATATCAAGAGCGTAACCAAAAAAAAACATGTAATTCCGATTTCATCATCATACAGGTGACAGGTCCGGTTCATTTACATCAAAAACAACCTAAACTATATATATGGGAATTAGTTTGAATGATTAGGGTTCACTCTGACACCACTGAACCCGAAGTCTGTGTTTTTTGCATGCTTCAATACTGTTTTCTACTTCTCTTTTCTACTAATTAAAAGACATATCAACATGCATTCTTCTCCTCCATCCTCTCTCTTTCTTCCTTTTAACCACTACTCCAGGTTTTCTCCATTTGGAGATAATGCCTCACACTGTGGTTCAGTGGAGTCCAAGAACCTTATAAATGACTTTGTAACCCTTTCCAGACTGATATATCTAAACAGCTTTTTTCTCAGTTGTTCTGGAATTTCCTTTGATCATGGCATTGTGTGCCTATAGAAGCCATGTAATGACTACTTCTCTCTGATGGTATGAGGTTCAATATGTATGCCATTTAAACTCAACAGGACTGGTTGTAATCAAGCCTGGCTATGTTCAGTAACCTGAATCTAATTATCTATGAAAATTTTGTTGATTTCTTTGTTTCAAAACTAAGGCGGCAATTCGTTTTTCAGAGGGGCAATATGGGTAATCGGGGACTTTTTCCATTAAATAAATGAAAGAATGATTTAAAAACTATTGTTCTGTGTTTTCTCAGGTTTCCCTTGTCTAATATTAAATTTTATTTGATGATTTGAAACCATTCAGTCAGAGAAACATGCAATAAAAGAGGAAATCAGGAAGGGACACACACACACACATATATGATTACTTCACATATCATGTCTGTGTATATGAAGCATAAGCTCTTGACTCATTGTGAATTCTATGATTTTCCACGATGACCAGTTGAGTTGAAAAGCAAATTATTTATAACACATATTTCACACACTTGGTAAAAATAGAGACCCAGAGCTATGTTTAGAAAGAGCTCCAGGTAAGTTCAAACGTTTGATGCTTTTTTGAAGTCTTCAGATGTCGAAGCGTCCACTGACGTGGAAGACTGTGTCAACAAAAAAGGCAGGGCATGTTGGGTTTGCTGCAGCAGCCAGCATGTTTCAAGACCTCAGCAGCTTTAATCCTCATGTAAACTATTACCTAATCTGGGATCCGGCCTATCTCAGGCAGGGACAACATGAGATATCTGAGCTACTGTCTCTCACGTGGAGACATTTAAATACTGTATCAACTTTATTTCATAGATACATAGATTCATAGATACATAGATCTAGTTATTGTATGTATTTCATGTCAAGTGTGCATGCTTTCTGAGTTCACAAGAGGCAGGTTACTTGAGAGTGTATGATTATTAACAAATGAAATGACAATTGTTCTATTCAATTATGCTGGGCCACAGTGTTTGTCCATGTTACCCACCAATCCAACCACTGAGGGGAATATTCACCAGGGAATTTGCAAAAAGCCAACAGCCTCAGCTCAGTTTGAAAGGAAACTTTTTTTGATATGGTGACCTTTACATGCCTACCAACTTTTGTTTCTCTCAGCAATATCAGAGAGATAGAGATGGAGTGCATGAGGTCGACTCAGAGATAGAGTGCATGAGGTTTTGATGGGGAAGGCGATTTATATTCAGCTGGAATGTGGCTGGACTTCTGAACGCTGAGCACGGAACAACTGTTTACGGATGGGGATATTACTCTGAGAAGAGACCCGTCTCAACAGGAAACACAGCGTGATCTCAGCGCTGCACTGCGCCTCCATTTCATGGCTGCTGATTGCCAAGATAATTTAGTCCGTGGTCTCAGTGCCTTTTCAAGTGGCGAGAGTGGCATGGCTTTTAAAACAAGTGAGTGACACACGCAAAGTGATGTACACCAGCGCCAGTAAAAGCAAAGCTAAGTAGGCTTCCCTCGTTCCCTTCCCTCGCTCTCTCCAGCTAGCAGAACCTCTATTGAGATTTAGATTGGACGCAGTCGCCATCTTGAGTGCTATTTCAATCCATGCAAGATGCATGAAGGAAGCATCAGTAAATCTCTTTATCAGAGGGTACACAGTACAAAAGAATCAGAAAAGCCAAGCACCATTGTGTCTTTTTTGAATTTTCTGCAATACTGAATGGCCTGAAATTTGTAGCTGGACAAATTGTTGAATGACATTTGATTATCTAAGTTGTAGCATTGTAACACTGTACTCGGATAAAACTACTCTGGGTAAAGGAATTGCTAGCAGCTTTATTTTCAGGTGAGCTGGTTCTGCTGACTAAGTGGACATCAATGCTACTGAAACTGGACTTACAGAATTCTGTAGAATCTGCTGTAACTTTTTAAAAATTTTATATTCTGCTCAGACCCCAAGGACTCTAGATATTTCTCCCGCCGCTTTATTGGAAGAGCTTGCACAGCACCCCAATCCTCAGAAATATCACAGTTCACTTTTAAAAATATGTTGCAACAAATGATTTTTGATTGATTGAGTGATTGCTTTACTAACTGTAGCCATGCTTATCAGAACTCTGTCAGCTATGCAAGGCTTCCGCGAGGAGGCAGACCTGACACAAGGACCAGAAAAGGAGGCTACAGCAGCTCTTGAACCATTTTTGCCTTTTTGAACGATAGCTTAGAGAAATAATCCATCCATCTTTTGGACATCTTTTAACCGGGGAATCCTGTGATCAGCAGGTCCAGTGCTTGCCAGGTACGCCCACTGAATACTATATGGGGGAAAGCTCATGCATCATCTTTCTCTCACATGTGGCTATAAATCCTGATTATTCCCGGAATTACCATACGCTGACTGAATCCCTGACTGGGTGCTGCTGCTGCATGCCATTTTTATCAGGCAAGAGGAGATTGTAGGGATGGGGGCTACCTTAAACTGCATGGTAATGGAGCATGAAGCCAGCCTGGGATTCAATAGCAGGCATATCGGAGGGCCAGTCTGGAAGATCTGAACCTCTCCTTTTATTGTTCATGGTTAAAGTTTCCAGTGGTCAAAATGGAAGACAGGTGGCTTTGATATTGAATAATTATATAATTTTGTTACAAAAACTAACAAAAAGGCATAGGCTTTTTTGTTTTAATGGCTGCCAGTTTTTCATTAAAAAGCTGTTTTCTGTCCTTGTTTAGCCAACTGCACCAGCAAACAATCAGATGCGATGTGATTATTAGCAAAAGATTCCGAGCTCTCTTGATCAATTATTCCGGAATGTTAGGTCTTACTATCTGCAATGCATTTTGACAAACATTATAGTCATAATACAAAATGATATATTAACAAAACTTTTATAAATGATACTTTTGCAAAAGCTGATCAGTGTTGACTACCGTTCAAATCTGTTCCCTCCATTTTCAGAAACAGTTGTTATATTTTGCCACTTGATTTCCTTGTGTTTGGCAGCATTTAGCCTTGGAAACACTTCACTGTTCATGCAAATTGTCTCTTAGGGGAAATTCTCTGTTCGTCCTCTCCTGAAGGACAGTTTTCAGAGAACCATCCCTGGAGATCCAAGCTGTGCTGGCACAATGGAAACAACACTCAGTTCACACTACAGACAGCTTATTTAGGCACAGCCAAATAGCTCAGAGAGCAGGATATCTCCCTCAAGGGACTTGCCAAGGGACCCAACACATTTCATTGGGCTACTGACATCTTTAATTACTCATTTTCATAATAGGCTTTTTTTGTTTGGTTTTGTTAAACTGCTCAATGGAGTTTGTGTATTTCTCAATAAATGAATTTTGTCATAAACCATGATGACAGATCTGGTGTGGTCAGTGTAAGCCTCATCTGAAATACTGTATGTTGTGAAATACAATCCAATTCATATTCAGAACTACGCAACAATAAAAATCAATTGCCAGCTACATTTATTCCATGTGATAATATCAGATACCATCTGCATTAATGATAGACTCATCATCCCAAAAGGAGAAAAATGCTGTGTGTCACAATGTAGTCTGTTTTTAGAAGCCCATTCCTCACCATCACTGGAAGCAAAAATGCCATCTAATGCTTCCTGTGAACTCAGTCTTATCTTCACAGCCACTTTCCTTGTTTATCAGATCTCTTCTTTACAATATATTTTGCTAAGAGCTCAACCCTAACATGAGGGCCGGTCTCCCTCTCTCTCCCTCTCTCTCTCTATCTCTCTCTCTCTCCCCCTCTCTCTCTCTCTTTCTTTCTTGTTCCTCACTGTCTACTGTGGGGTAATGGCAAGAAGGGAAACAAACTTTCATATTTCTGTGCCCCACAAATGACTCACCTCACTCAAAGGCAAGTCTTCCTGCTGTAGGTTCAAAGAGACAGAAAGAATATATGGATTTAGTTTTAAAATAAAGGGAAATATCAGCATGCCAGTGCCACTAAACCACACTCATGTGTGCCGGCCTGATTTCAAGGGATTATATTTGCCAAAGTGCTACAATTTGAACCTAACTGCTGGCCCAATTCATTTATATAACGCACACATTGTGGTAACCATTTCAGTGTCTGTAATGCTGTCACACAACCATATAAAGCTTTAGGCACAAGATGAGAACAAGAGCTTTCAGGAATTTACAGTCTTGATGAACACCAATCTCTTCTTCATTCAGAGCCAACCAAAATTCAGGATGTTTTGTCCTAAACATGAATGATATGAGAGTGTTTCTGCTTAAACTTCTGGAATGACAGAATTCTTGACTTTGTGTGTGTTGTGGTAGACACAACACATGAAAGTGTCCTTCAGGGCCTGCCCCTAATGCTATTATATTAAGTATAGAAAAGAGGCTGGGTACTCAGATTGGCTGTTGATAAAGGTTGGATGGGATAAAGCAGATCCTTGAGAAGTCATTCTCCTAATGAGTGATTGGAATTTGAGACTTTGTTTTACTGGTTGGGAAATCCCAGGCTCAACCTAAATCACATCTAAGCCTTACCTTGAGATTCCCCCATCAGTGTCTCTAGACAAGGTGACATGCCTGATGCATAGTTTGGGGTCATGTCAGGCAGGTAAGGCTTTTATTCACTGATGTCTAAATGATCATAGCTGGAGTAAGCAGGAGAACAGACACAGAGCAGCCTCCTTTCCACTGCTGAGGGGGCAGAACTCACAGTGCCGATGATTGTGATTAGCTAGTCAACCCAAAAAGCAGCTAACGAATAAAAAAAGACAGCAGAAGAGTTGCCTCAGTCACCAACTTGTGGGTGGCCAGCATGGACATCTGATATAGACCTTTTCCAACAAAGAAGAACAAGGGCATCTTTTTATGTGTGAACACTGGTCTTTTTATTTATCTTTCTTCGTTTAAAACCCCACATCTCCTGTTCTCCAAACTATGCCCCCACCAGCCTGCACACCCTCCCTACCACAGCTGAGTTATATGAACATTATTTCCAACAGAAAATTCAAAAGTACCAAGTGCCAAAGGATTGAAAGGGAAAGAAAGAAGAAGAAAGAAAAAAAGGGGGGAAAAAGAACAAGTGGGGTTGGGGAGGAGCAAGGGAGGGGAATCGTAGATAGTTAAGTAGATGGGGTTCTCTGGGGCTACTCAAAATGTCACCATAACACCATCAAGATCCTCTACAAATGTTATAAACAGTTCCCATCCTGACTAAAATTTCGACACAGACCCTCTAAAGGAATATTTCATTTTAATTATTTTTTAATTCTGCATCCAACAGTCCAATGGTTAAAAAACTCAGGACTCTCAATTGTTCTTGGCCAACCAATGAAGGAAGTCCCCCTTTCCAGGGGAGGCAAGTGCCTTTGTGGCTTTCAAGAGTCCATCAGGAGGTCCACAAGAACATTTTGAGCCATCCTGAAAGGACCCACAAAGTATGTGAATGAAACATATAATAATTAGTTCTGCTTTCACACCTGCATCCCCCACTGTTCATACTGGCCCATACAATACAACTGCCAGCCCAAGGGGAGTTTTGACTTTCTCTGGACAGAAGACTGACTGTTTAATTCCTTTTCATTAATCAAGCATGCCAAGAATCACTGTCTGTTATTGATAGGTATTCTGGATAATCTAGAAAAATATTACTGAGATTATCCAGTATATAAGAATCCAGGAATTCCACAACTTCTGAAGGCATCAGATCAATCTACAATGCTCAACACGCCTCTCACATTTGAACTAGTGGGTCTTGATAGGTTTGGCACAAGAGGCAATATAATCCAGTTCCAGCCAGTCCGCATCTAATAAATGCAAAAGAGTCTTCGGAGATCAGCAATCAAGAGTGTGAAGAATCAAGTCTAATTTGAAATTGTAAATAGGAATACTGATATAGAGAGTGTCTTCTGAGATATTAAAATGGAAAAAAAATACTTTCGGGGGACTGGTTGTGTGTGTTAAATCTTTCATTAATGCCCAAGAACCTGGAAATTAATATAGCTGGCAAAGTGGCAAGTTCACTTTAGAACTGACTTTCTAATATTATGAAAAAAGATTTTTTTATGCCACAAAATTGACCTTTTGAGGACAATGCTGGGGTGCTGAAAAGCAGCTGAGCCAAAAAAACTTTGCACACTGAAAGTTAAGTAGCGCTGTTTTGATTATCATATAACATTCATTGTAGCTATACCTTGTTTCACCTTGCCATCATTGCCATCATTCATTGCCATCTCTGGCAATACAATATTAGCTTTACAGTCTGTAGACTATGTCACTATGAAATTGAGGAATTTCACCTGCTGTGTAATAGGTGAAGGCAGTTACACCTTATGATTGAAACCCCATGTGTGCATATACCTTAACAGGGCACACATTCCCAGTTACACCACCTTTAAACTTTCTAAAGGTATGGCAACATTGGAACATAACAATACGAAATAGTTGCTGGAGAGTGGCTATTCTTCGACTATTGCCACCAATGCAGATTGTAAACTCTTGTAGCATCTGGATTATCCTCTGAATAGAAATTCCAGCTTTACAGAGCATCCTCTCTGTGACTCCTCCTGATGTGCATATCTCAGCTTGAACTGAGAAGGCTGCCGGTCTGCAGAGTTGGCCTGGATTCTTTTCACTTACACTCCTGTCAGAATGCATTCTGCTTCACAAGCTACAGCGCATTCGAGATTATCCACTGCTGGCAATGCAACCCCTTCTGGTGGTGCAAAATGCTAACTTTCAGATCTGTACTGAGACTTGAGTCAACCTAACAGTACAAATTACTGAGAATAGCTGGCAGAAGTAATTAGAGGCTTCTACAACTCCTTCAATATTGCCAGTTAGAAAAACTGGCTTTGTACAGTTTGTCCTGTTTAACAAAATACAATGCTTCTTTAAAAAACACATATGTATAGAAAAAAGTACTATTTTAATGTATTGTATTTGTGTAATATATGTATTTTGCAACAGCGTTTAGAGATGTAAGCAAACTAAACTTGGTAGGTAGCAAGCTGTCTTGAAAACTACGTCAGCATCATCTTACATCCCCATAAATGGAGAATTAACTAGCCTATCAATTGCTAACTAGTTTTAATCTGGGAATGAAAGTTTAAAACTAAACAGGGTGTAAATACAGACCATCATTGATTTCTGTGGACACTATACAGCAAGCACAACAATAAATTGCTAAATAGCTAACATGCCAGATCACATTTTTACAAATTCTCTTTATTTGAATAAAATAGATAATTTGTTTGTGCTTAGTTGTGTCTACCATTGTTAAAGCTACAAATGTTCTGATTGGCTGTCTCATTTTCAGCATTCTTGAAGGGATAACCATAGATAGCATAGGAGCACAGACAGCATCAGAACTTCTGTTACCAAGTGGAATCTTCATAAAAGGGAAGAGAGGGAACACAGGAGTGGGATTATCTGTCATAATACGTCTTCTCTGCTTCTTTTTTTTAAAAACATTGGATAAAATAACAAAGGGGATAGCCACAGTAATGATAGTGATAATTGTGTGTTTTATTTCATACATAAAGAATGTTATTTTTGCAAATACACAACAAATTTTTGCCATATGAAACAGGAATCACAGGGGTGATGATGCTTAGCTACTCCCAGGCTTAATCATAGGCTTGCTTCAATAATAATGTGGCTGGTGCTCAATGGTGTGCGTATCAAATGTTGTATATGCTCCTTAACTGATTGAAAGGACACACCATTCGTGCCACATGCAAATGCACACAAACCACACAGAAGACTGCAATAAGGATCTCTGAAATGAAGATATGAGTGGCAGCAGAGAAATCACCTTGTGTTTCCTGTCAGGACGCGCCTCTTCACAAAGTAATATCCTGATCTTCTCTTTCTCAGCTTTCTCAGAGTCCAGGAAGATTGTCACAGAATATAAATCACTCTCCTCAAAAGGGTCAGCACACACACCCTACCATACTTGAAGATTTTGTTGAAAGAAGGAGAATTTTGTTATTGTGTAAAGGACAGAGTTAAAAGGGAGCCATCCGTTTTTGAGATCCATTCACTTCATTTTTGCAATTTCAATAATAGGACTATGTGCAGGTAACACATTTTATACTGTGTTTCCATGTGAATAAATGGAACACAACTGAAGATCAAGGTTGAAGCCATTAATAATAAAAAGCCCTTTATGTAATTTATATATTGTGAGGTATGTTGAGCAAGCACATTTTCTTAAGTATGGCAGTTAGAGATACTGCATACATTTGAAATAAAGCAAAAACAGTGTTGTATTCAAATGTACATTAGCTTTTTGAGTGAGTCACAGTTCTGATCAAATATCTTGTGTCATGTAATTAATTTCTTCACAAGACAGACAGGGTTATAAAAAGTATGCCCTTTTGAAGAATATTGAGTCCTACAAACAAAGACTTTAAATGAAAAAAAGATTCTTTTGCTTTTAAAGTCCATCCTCTCCCCTTGATTGGTCTTTTTGTCAGAATGGTTTTCTATCATCAGTTGAACCAACACCCCTTCACATCTGAAAACATCAAACAAACTTCGGTTGAGTGCATAGTGCTGGGTGCTGGGTCTCTGTTTTTACAAAATGTAAGACTCTTCCCTGTCAGATTCAGTCTGTATATCAATGTTGGTGTGATACAGCTAGAGACAGTTGAGGGCAGTGTTGACTGATGGGGGCTGAGAGGCGGATATTGTGGCAAGAATGGTACAAACAGCAGCAGTGCTGAGAAATCTGGAGCTCTGAGATGAGAGCGTTGTGGTAATGGCATTCGAACGCTGCCATCGTCACGAGCATGCTGCCCAGTCCTCTGCGCTGTAAGGACACTGTCTGCATTCCTGATTGTGTTGCCCCCAGATCACAGCCGTACCTCTTTAGGGAACCTACCTTTATCTTTCTTTATAAACTTTATAAAGAGTCACCACGTTCAAAGTTCATCAGTAGCGATTCCCCAATGGAAGAAACAGCTACAAGAAAGGTGGCATAACACTGACGAAATATAGAGTTTTAATAATTTATTTCATCATTTGCTTTTCAGTTCTATTACAGGGTGAATGCTTTAACTCAGCTGTTCACTGGTTGATTTTCCTCTTGATAAAAAAAGCTGGTTACTTCATCTTTTCTGCTTCATAAACAAAGGGAGTCCAGAATAATTCCAGTTCAATTTGCACAGTTCTCACGTTGACATATTATCCATTCATAGAGCTGAGTATTTACCAACACAATTGAAATAAGTACCTTTCTTATGGGTACAAAGACAGCACCTCACCTGGGAACTGAATCTTTAGCCTTTGAATTTCTAAGTGTTTATGCCACACTGTCATGGAAATAGAGTGCACACCCAGACAGAGATATCAGACACAGCTCCAGCTGAATCTATATACCATACCAGTGGTTATGTTGAACTGTTGAACTATAATATCTGTCATTAATCAAATATTTTTCAGTTAGTATTTGATGGCATGATTGCGTTTCACCCTGGTTTGTTCCTGGAGGTAGAATGTCTGAATCCTCAGAGGCATGGTTTTGCCTTTGATTCATGCAGCGCCTGCTTCCCATTTCCTCTTCCTCCATTTTTCCACTCCTCCTAGGCCTTGACTGCCACAGGTAGACTGATCTGCTGTTGTGCCCTTTATGCCACGGCCAGTGACCTTTGCCCTCCTGACTGTCCGTCATCAGCCATCCTTCTTCCTGTTGTGACACTTTGGAGCACTGGGCTAGAATAAATCCTCCTCCTCTTCTCTTTCAAACCCTGTGCGCTTTGTCCACAGAGAGCACTTTGTTAAGGACGCTGATTGCTGGCTGCTATGTCAGCTGGGGGGGGGTGGCGGGGGGGTTAAACATCCGCACTCCTGTCAAAACATTGAAATATGCACTACTGTCTCACGGGCACCATAAGGACAGGCCAAAGGACAAGGGGGAGGATGTACCAATCAATCGATGGCTCCTTATTGCCCCCGGTGGGCAAATGCATGGACAGTTTTTGATGTCTTCATCAGCAGCTTATACACACGCAATATGATGGATGCTTCTGATTGTCCTTTTGGGAGACCTTTAATTCTGAGGTAGTGTACCATTTGTGGTATGGATAAGCCATCCGATAAACAGTGGTGACCCTGACTCAGTCACTAGCAGGATGTGGACCCCATTGGTAATAGCAACTTTCTACAGCAGCTACTGAAAAGTGATTCCATCAAAATAGTCACCACCTGTTCTTGGATCTTGCTGTAAAACAGCTGTCTATGTGTAATGAATGAAGAGTTCAAGCCTCTCTCAGTCCAGTCTCCTTCATAAAAGGGGGGCCTTTAAGAATATGACAAGAGATTAAAGGAGAGAGATCAATACACAATCATGTCTCCCAAGGACAGGTACATTTCTGGAGATGTCTCTTCTCTGTAGGTACAGCGCTGTCCACAGATAGATTCGTTCATTTTATTTATTATTTTAGTTCAACTTTTACGGATAGTAATACATAAGTTGCTTTTAATGTGAAATGCAATCTCACAGGAAGAGATGTTGCAGTTTTACAACCTCTCACTCAACCAAGGACAGCTATAGTAAACAGGAAATGCCCCCCCCGCAGTGATGCTAGTAAAAACCAGGTGCATTCCTTTGCTATCTCTCTTGTTCCATACACCCGAAGAAGACTGTTCCATACGTCTGAAGAAGACGGACGTATCCCTCTCTCGTTCCCCGCGTCTGAAGAAAAGGCGGACGTACCTCACTCTTTCCAGAAGGCTGCACCACGTGGATGGGACACGGACAGCCGAACCAAAGACCCTGTCCTGGCTTTGATTCTCCAAGCTAGTGACGAATTGCTAGTAGAGATCAGGTTTCAGCACCAGCAATCGGAGCAGCATGAACTTGTTACCAGTCAGAGACAAAGGTGCGACCGGATCCACCTCAATGTGTCTCCCAGAAAGAAACCCTCATCAGCGTCTGAACCAATCCAGACCTAACCGACCGAACCAGACCAGCCCTGACTCCCCGACGATGTAGCTGCCAGCGAAACCACCCAAAAGATTTGGGCCTCATTTCAGGAGGTACAGTAGGCTATTAACTCTGGGCATAGAACATTGCATAGCTAAACAACTGACTGTGAGCTACATTTATGAATGTTTGTACCTGTGTGTGATTCAGATCATTACGAGTAATGTAGCTAGCTATGTTTCGTTGATCCTAGCTGATTTGTCACACACTTTTCACCGCACAGCATTAATCAAGATACCACACAGGGCATAGGGTCTTTGCATGCGTATCCTTTTGCTAACCCCCTGTGCCTTCTTTTAATCTGCAAACTCCGCGGTTATCAATTGTCTGAACATATCCTGTACCAGTGTCAGTATGACGGCTTCTTAGCCGGCTTTGTTGTTTTCGCTGACCATGTGCTCATGTTTACTGTTTTCCCCTGTGTTCCAGCCCTGCCCTGTTCTCTGCCCTGTCTCCGCCCACCTGTGCCTGATCACCTGCCTGCCTGCACACCTGCATCTCATCCCCTCATCTGACTCGCCCTATATATTCCCTGTTTGCTGCGTGCTCTTTGCTAGTTCGTCTCAGTCCTCCTGTTTCGCTACCAGCAGTTCTTTGTTCTGTTTTGCCTGCCCGTTTTTGCAACCCTGCTTGTTCCTCTCAACCGCGAATTTTGTTGTTTTGTTGTCTATTTTCTGGTTGTTGTTCGTCGTGTTTTCCCTGTTTTTTTGACTTTGCCTGTTCTGACCTCGTTTTCGGATACCGTTTGGATACAAAAGTGTAAATACATACACACGCTTCACTTATTGTACATAAATGTATTGATTCGTGCATTACTACTTTGATGTTATATCTCAATAAATGCATTATTTTTCCAAGGTTGTCTGTTGTAATGTTACACGTGGAATGAATATCGCCATCCTCTGCTGATCAGAATTCTAAATACCTTCACCTGTTGGTAGAATCATCAGTGTTTGTTTAGTTAGCTAAATAGATAATATTGTGATTTCATTAAAATTAACTATTGATGTGGTAATTTTGATTATGATTATTAAAGTTCCAACGTTATAGTTTAGTATATTTTATGAGACTGATACACAAAATGAAATTGAGACTGATCTTTTATTTTAACCACTGTGGTAGACGCCATATTCGGTATGGCGCTTCCATGTGATTAATTTAATTATTCCTACCTAATAAGTACCCCGTACAAGGATATTCCTTACACATAAGTGGTACCCCCCTCTAATCATAGGCATTGTCCCTACATAATTGGTGCCCTCACTGAGGAAGACTAACATCCCCTACATCTCTGTAGCTTCAGTATACAGCATGTGCTCTTTTGTGCATCTTTAGACCTCAAACTGGACTGCAAACGATTAGTGGCAATTTTATTTATACTAAAGGTATGAGTTGTTTTGATATGTTGGGGAGTTAGAGTTTCCATTTAATCAGGCAGCAAAGTGCTAAAAAGGGTTTCCTTATAGTCCTCAGGGGGAAGTGAAATCCTTTTAATTCCTGGATGGCTTGACTCCTGCATCCGTGAAGTAAAACCTTAACACCTCACTACGACGCAAGTGACTTCGATGGATGGATGGATGAAGATGGATATATAGTGGCTGATTGATTAATTGATTGATTCATCAATTATTCCACTTCTGAGGGGATGCTCTGTGTGCCTTTTAAATCTATGTGATGGTGTCACTCTTGTCTCAGCCATGACTCCCTAGGGTGGAAGCAGACCTTCATGTTCAAAGTCATGTTTTCCATCCCGGCTCTAACTTTAATCTCAGGAACAGCAGTCATTTTAGGGGAGACAGAATGACATTCTGGAGTGCTCCAAAAAAACAGATCTGTGAACACATGCTGGGCTATTAGGCACTTCCTGCAGGCAATACCAACGTCATGCATGACAATTAAGACAGGGACTGGCATCCTTACGCTAAAATCCCTGACCCCATTATGTTTATGCGTCTGTTAGGGATTACTCGACTTCTGGCATTTTACAAAGCAAATGCCGCAGCATACTGTGTGTGTATGTCTAATAGTGAGAGTGCATTGGTGGCAGGTTTTCTGTACTGGGCCCTGTGATTCTCTAGAATTTTAAGTAGGGGCATTAATCTGTAAATTATGAATTCCACTATCCCTGCTTCCTCCTGTTTGTATTTGTATTTCATATTTTGTTCTCTGCTCTGTGTTGTGCTTGTATCTTCAAAAGCTCTATATTACCCCAATAGATAGATCATTTAAAATCAAAACTGTACATAAATATTCCATGCTGTGAGATGTCAGGGCTAACTTCATCCCTGCCTGACACCACAATATAATGAACTCTATCTCCCAGCCCAAAGGCTCCAATTTTCATTTCCAGTAGTCTCTGATCATCTTTCACTCTGATCACAGCAGTGCGAACTCAACGCTATTAGCACTAATGCAGTACTAACGCCTATACTTTACCTACTGCCAACATAAGAGCAACACCACTGCTAGCATAATTGGGACAGCATTCCATCATGGCTAGGGTTGCCAGGCTGACTTCAAAATCCCCCGCCAAAGTGACATCATCTGCTGGCTGTAAAAGCTGAGACACTGATTTCAAATGACCAAAGCTAAATCCAAAACAATGTTCAATTTGTTGCAAATTCCAGCTTGCTTATTTCATCAAACTAATCTCAAAGGTAACACAAATGCAGTTTTTTGGGGAATATAGGTGGCTTTTCAGCTCCACAAGTCACTTGAGGACACGTGACTTGGCATATATGTGTATATATATGTGTGTGTGTGTGTGTGTGGTCTTGTTCTAGTCTTGCTGGCTGCAGTCCATTAAGGTGGACATGTCATGGCAACCCTGGAACGGCTTTTTCCGTTAGTACCATTACTGCTTCTCTCTACCTGAACAATTAGAACGAATCACATTAACCAGAGTGTGATGACTGTTTAAATAAAAATAGAAAAAGGAAAAAGCCTGTTCTCAGCTAAATGGCATGGAAAGTCTTAAGTAGCGAGAAGTCATAACGTTAGCCAGAGACATTTATTTATTGAGCAAACACTGAAGTATCTTTTCAAAATGTGCTGTGGTTCATAAATATTTTGCCTCCCATCTGAGCCAAGAGAGGTTTTAATGGAAGGATATGATAAGCGTGATATTATCCTGGCTTACACTTTGTTTTTTAAAGATTGTTTCATTTGTTCCCCCAAGGGGGAGACAGAAAGTTGTTTGGCAATATTATAGGAACAGGGATGTTATGATGATTTTGTCCATTTGTAACCTTGAGGAAATGGGCATATCATTTAAATATGACTGCTAAAGCATGGTTTACAGCTGAGAACTTTGACAACTTTTGTCAGCATACATTGTCATATATTGTGTCCAATCTGAGCAGTTCAGGCAAATTATTTCATTAAAAGGCTGCTTTCCTTAGGTGTGCGATTGCTCTGCTCAGGTGTGTGATTGCTCTGCTCACATGTGTGATTGCTCTGCTTACATGTGTGATTGCTCTGCTCAGGTGTGTGATTGCTCTGCTCAGGTGTGTGATTGGTCTGCTCAGGTGTGTAATTTGTCTGCTCGAGTGTGTGATTGGTCTGCTCAGGTGTGCAATTGCTCTGCTCAGGTGTGTGATTGCTCTGCTCAGGTGTGCAATTGGTCTGTTCAGGTGTGTGATTGCTCTACTCAGGTGTGCAATTGCTCTGCTCGGGTGTGTGATTGCTCTGCTCGAGTGTGCGATTGCTCTGCTCGAGTGTGCGATTGCTCTGCTCAGGTTTGTGATTTGTCTGGCCAGGTGTGTGATTGCTCTGTTCAGGTGTGTGATTGCTCTGCTCGGGTGTGTGATTGCTCAGGATGTTTTACACTTTATGCACTGTATTTGATTGTAACCCTTTACCCCATCAGAAATAAATAAATAAATAAATCATGCATTGATTACTTCAAGACTTCTGTGGCCACACTAGGATAACCAGCCAGACAGGTGGAAGTGTATTGTTATGGTCATATACATTTAATTTACTTTGTTTGCATTTAGACCCTAAGCTCACAAAAAAGTAAACCTGCTTGTACATTTAGCAGCTAGCAGAGATCTCAGTTATGTCTTATCTTTCTTGCAAAAGTATATTTGTAACATGAAAATCATTGCTTTTGTCTTTGTTTTTAAAACATGTATTTTCTAAAATGCTTATTCAAAAGCCTTTTCATTATCTTGAGCTGTTGTAGTGCAACGCACTGCCATCTAGTGCAGTAACCATTTGAATTCTGGGTAGATGCTCCTGGTTAACCTGACCGTGTTTTTGGCAGTGGCCAAAGTGGCATGTTTGCCATACTTGCTTTCCTTTTTGGCACAAATCTTTTGAATTAAACATTCAGCGTAACCCTTATTGTTGCTCATTCAATTTCATTCCTAAAATTTTGTCTAAAAATCAGCAAATGTAAACTTTTTTTGTAAGTTTTTTTTTTTTTTTTTTTTTAATAATTGTATTGCAGTTCATATTATCAAATGTGTAGAATACAATTAATTCCCCATTCATTATTTTTTCCAACCAGTAAAAACATTACCATGGTTAATTTCTGCAAAGGGGGGTATAGAACATGGTTGCTTTTCCTAGATAAAACCCCTACACAACACTGTGATGACAGCTTATATCAGCTCACCTAATATCTGCAGCATCATAAAACCTGACAGAAAAACATTGTGTCACCATGTGATAAGAGCCGAGGCCTAACAGAAGAGGGCCTGTCAGACAGGAAGGTGGGCATGCTTGTGTACCTTCATGGTCCTCATCTGCTTTTCTCTTTCCAAGTGAAAGTCAGGTTTGGAAGTCAGGTTGACAGAATTATGTCTGATAAAGCATATATTGTGTTGGCAGATGTTGTGGCATGCTGTATCTCATCTCATGTCATTCTCATGACAATGTTATGCAGGCATTAATGACATAGCATTCAAATAAATCCTTACCACTTTTTCTGTCATAAATCATGTAAAACTGTATCTGCAAAGGACAACCCTGCATTTGGGAAGAGAGCACTGTATGTCTGCGTTTGCCTCATGGGAAATGTACTGTCTCTTCGGTATGAAATTCATGGAAAAGCTGCCAACATTGCCCACATACCGCAAGCCTGTCCACGGTCCCTGTCTTACGAGATTATTCTGCAGGAAATTGGTTCCACAGCACTGTAGTGACACTTCACTTCACAGCACTTTATAAAACCTGGACTGGAGAGTTCCTGGAACCCCGCTGTGTCCAAGCCTGTCAAGAATAAATAAACTCTGACATGTCACAGAAATGTTGTTTTTTGTCTGATGCCCCTATTACATGAGAGTTTACAAACATGCACAATCAGACAAGCTTGCAATTAAAAAGCATTTTCTAGGGGATAATGTCATGATGTACTCACAATTAAGGATGGTTTTCTATGGGATAATGTCACAGTGTCCCTTTTACGGTCAATCTAGCCATTTCCTGCTCACTGAGGGTCACAGTAAGATTAAGCTGAGCCTGCAGATACATAAGGTTTTCCTACTGTCTCATTTACTGAAGATGGCAGTTTACATATGCACACACAAAGTGGCACAAACATACATAAATATCTAGGTCCACATACTGAGTGAGACACACACATACATATCCATGAACATACACTCACATGTGCTCACATACCCACACACATAACACACACACACACACATACACACACACATGAACTGCTACACACATACACATCTAAGTGCACACACAGGGGCAAACTCCCCCCAGAGTGAATGAGTATCCCCACCCCTTCTCTTTTGCCCCAACACTCTTTTAAATTGTATTGGGTCACTTGCATTTGTTATGAATCATCATAATGCACACATTAAATTTTAGGGAATGAATTTTCTGAAGAAGGTCCAATACAATGTTCTGTTTAATTTTCTGAATCCTTCGTTTATGCTCAGGTTAGAAAAGCTAGCATTGGCTCTTTCCTCTGTCATACATCCTTACAAAATCTCCACGGAGCTCTGTGATGAGCCTGAATAAATCTTCCTTTGTGAATGTACAGGTTGCCATTTGGTAGTTGTGTTTACCATTATCGATAAACGATAAAGCACTGTAAATCATCCACGCCTTTCCCTTCCCATTTCTACTCCCATTTGGACTGTGACATGAGCTATTTCTGCGACCCGATGCTGCCTCCACGACTTGCCTCAGTCTCTCCCTGCCTAATCAATTAGCAGTGTGTGTCTAAAACATTTCCCTCCTGTCAGGTGACCTCACTGCATCAGGGTACCCTATCAGCTTTTTATCTTCTGCACCTGTTGTCATAAGTTTGCTAACATTGTGAAAGTACCGGACACACCACAACTTCCTATTTCTAATTTCACACCACAAATTTTTTCATTTCTTTATCTCAGGAACAGCAGTCATTTTAGGGGTTTTCATTTCTTGTATATTGTGTTTTCCTTTACAATGTGAGTTCCAAACTTCCGTTAAACTCACTCACAGTGTAACCAGTGTCTCTTTAAGAATACGTGCTGGTGCTCATCTTGGTAAAGGGGTTTTTGACTTGACACTGATGGCAATGGTGTCGAGCATGACTTAGGCTAATTTAATGACCTGTTGAAAGTCTTTGAAAACATTAAATAACTACATTGTTATTATTAAGAATCGTTTTTGGTGAACCACTTTTGTCAGATGCAAATGCTCACACTTTAACTGGAAGAATCCAATATCACAGATGTGAAAATATGTCCAATTTTAAAACTTTGTCCAAATGTCACTCTAAAACTGGATTTATGATCATGATTCACATGCTATCTGCTTGTTATGCATTCAATCTACTTTTATTCAGGTGTACTTAATAATTGTTGTAATAGAAAGTTTCCCACAGTGTTCTTTACAGCTGAGAGTGACACATCAGAACCATAAGATGTCAACTGTCAGTTGACATCATATCCAATTTGGCTTTATTCTACATCCTTTCTGCCATAGTTACCGGGTAGGATGAATCACTGTTCTTTCGATAGAAAGGTTAGAAGAAAACAGGGTGATTTATGCTGTTTGACTAACCTTCCTAAATCCCCTGTGGGTTTCATTGGAACAAGCCCATGAACTTGTTGAAAGGAAAAAAAAGGTTTGATTGCCAGATAAAATGCGATTTTCCACATATGATATGGATTTTATGTTGGTTTTCTTGTATTTTTCAGACATTTGACTTAGATGTGTGTACAGTCTTATCTGTGGGCGTGTATGAAGCAAGAACATTTACGTGTCACTGATGTTTCCATTATTTGTTCCTAAGAGATCAGACGAAATTTTTGGCTCGGGGAAAATGCAATGCAAATACGATTATTTTTATGGTATGTCATAACGTTTGGGATAGGCTGGCTCCCATAAGCTGCTGGAGGCTCTGTAACAAATACACTACCTCTGAAAGGGATGGATTAGTGCCATTAAGCACTCCTTACCTTGAGCCACTCCTGAAACCAAGCGACTGCCTCTGGTGGTGCCTCCAAACCTTATTATCGATATGCAAGAGCCAGGATGTCCTGCCCATCCAGAGCACTCGACAATCAGATCACTCTTTCATGGACTGTTGTCCTGCTTCTAAAAGAGAGACACCGGTTGCTGAACTTTGACCTGGCCACTGACCCTATGCTTATGGTTACGTTTGGTAGCTTTGCTTGAATATTGTGACAATTCTAAGGGAGGTACCTGAGCATATCTGCTGAAGCAAAAACAGTGGACTGCTTCTTAAAGGAAATCCATGCTTGATACGGCGTAGAGGCATATGAAATAAATAAATAAACTGGGCATTGTTTATTTTTTATTACTCACAGACCAACCGAAAACAGCTTGTGAGCGTTGATATTTAAAACCTGAAGTGCCTAGCTGAAGTGGCAAGCTCATTCATGAGCACTAGCGGTGCATAGTGACGCCTGAGGAATAGTGCACAGCAGCATGGAAGAATGTGCACTGTTAATTCTCCGCTTCACATATTCAAACACATTTTTTCTGCAAGGAAGCAGCCTTCTGTTGTCGTTACAGCACAGCCCCCTTCCTCGCTCTTCTGAAATTCAGCTTGAGCTTCTTAAATGTTACCATAGTGATGAGGCGAGGCACCAGATGAAAGCGTGACATAATTGACCGCTCAATGATGACGGAAGTGGTTGTTGTCCCAAAAAGGGGCGTCTGTAAAAACAGAACCCGGGCATCATTGTGAACAGTTTCTTGACAACTGGACAGAGCAAAAACAGGTCATTAATGTTGTCTGTCTTCCTTCTATGGTTTCATCATACATAGACCCAGTAGTCTATCCATCTTTCCTAAGAGTGTCGATTTTCTGCCAGGTATGAGTCCTGCAGGCTGGCAAATCAGTCTAATACACATGTATTTTGCTTAATAGTGTGCAATGTTCCAACACACTGATTTATCTCTATCATTTTCTCGAGTAATTACATCTTTCCTCCCAATACACTTTACAGATATCATCTCAAGTCATTTATCCCTGCCATTCTTGTGTCTGCTCATTATGAATAACATTGTTTAGACAATGTTTGTTGATTCCTCAGCCATCAGCTTACATGGAGGATGTATGAGTCATGTGAGCACAAGCAAAGGGTGGTCATAATTTAGGGTATGGTACCCCTGTGTAGCTGGATGACACTGATCATGGCCCAGGGGGCACAGGGACAGAAAGAAAATGCACACAGAAATAGGCGAGGAGGAAATGACTCTGTAATGAAGAATGATTCAGGTCTTGTTGCGCAGGTCTTGGGATGAGTGCATAATTACTGCTCAGTAGTTAAAGTACTGAGGCATTTCCGTAGCAAGTTAAGAACCCTTATCATGTATGTCATGCCAATGGGGAAATACTGACCCTGTTTTTTGGTGGGGGGGGGCAGACTACTTCTTTCACAGTGATAGCAGTCAGACAGCTCAGGTCTCGGTTTCTTTTTCACAGCAACTTGCAACAACAGAGCATATAAAGATCTTTGGAAATTTGGAGTAATGTGATTATTAATATGTGAGTGCCACATTAATGATCTTAATGAACCACTACAGCAATCAAGAAAACATCAGAAACCTCACAGCGAAAATCACAAAATTGTCTAAAAAATTACTGCTACAGGAACAAATGTAATACAATAGTATAAGGGGAGAGTTGTGTTTAGGAGAGCTACAGCGCAATCTGAAGTGGTGGGTCTGCAGTCTGTGGTGGAAGACAGCCAGTTACTCTGCTGCCCTGATCACTGTGGGAAGAACCTACCATCCAGCTAGTTCCTCTACTATATTAAAATCTCTATTCTGAAACATTGAAACAAAGTCTTTACCCTACATTCGGTTTCCTACTCAGAAGACCCACTTTCCTACACTGACACCTTTGGGAAGCTCATTCCACCATACAGGGGCCAGAGCAGGGAGGAGGACATGACCTGGCAGGGGAGGGACAGCCAGGTACAGTGACGGACCAGCTATGACCTATGGCCTGATAATTGCTGATAGATAGAGGAACCACTGCTTTACCTGCCTGATAGACCAGCACCAGCAGTGTTAAAGTAGACACGATCCTGCCAGCTACTAGCAGAAAGAAGTGAGCAGAGGTGAGATGTGGGAGTATTTCTGGGAGTCACAGATCATACTGGATGAGCTGCAGAAGGTGGATTTCACAGCTCGAGAGACCAGTGAAGGGAATGTTTTCCAGGCGTAAGGAGCTCTGGGCCTGGACCAGGAGCTCAGAAGCAAATGAGCATGACATGATGTGCTTTGACATTCAATATCATATATCATGCATATGCGCAAGTCTGACACTATCAGTGCATGACATCATATAGCATTCTCATATTTCAGAGTTGGCCATGTTCATACCATTCTTACCAATTTTCATTAAGTGAAGTTAACTGCTGACTGGACCTTACATGCCCACTAGAGTGGAAAAATGTGATGAATTTCATGAGGAAATCTGAGGCAGCATTATCATGGTTTTCATTATAAGTCTCGGTGTAGAAATGCTGTTGAAAGCAGTGCTATTAGCTTCTTATCTCTGATGATATACTGCAGTGTGTATCTATAAGAATACACACACATACACACACCACACACACACACATATATATATATATATATATATAGTATTCTCTTCATGTCCAAGGTGATACCATGTCCAAGCACTAGGAAGCCTTGCTATAAACTGAAAGAAATAAGATTTCTTCTGGTAAACAAAAACCTTAAACAAAAAAAAAACAATTCATTTTGGCTATCATAGGGCATCTGGCTTCTTGAGGCTCGTTGTAATAGGATTGTTGTGATGAGTTTTGGGGTGGGGTCAATGGGCGTAGTCGGAGGCAGAGTGGGTAAGGTCCTAGAGAGCTTTGTGCTGAGGGTGGAGATTCTGTGAGGACCACTGTGTGGCTGGCAGGTGGAGGAGCCTTCCCCAGGCCCTGACAGCTCCAGCTGTCTCTCTACTGTCTGCCTGAGAGGGAATGTGAGTGCCCGCCTGTGTCTCCGTTCCCTTCTGTTTGAATATTCATCGCTACTCTACGGTTCCACATGCATGAACACAATCCACAAGTACAGGACCAGCCATCCAAAGTGCTCACGCAATTGAAATGCAATTCAGCTTCTATAGTCTGAAAGAATTTGGCTCGACTAGTATGACAGAAAAAAAAACTACTTTAACTCACTCGATTTGAAATAGAACGAGGTCTATCAACTCATATGATCAAATTGATGCCAGCACAGTAATACATTACCCTTTAAATGATATTGACATGCTCACAGAGTGCAGCACTGCATGTAATTCAGGGATTCATTTTGGATCTCTGAGCAGGTCTGTTTTTGGCAGGTGCTTGAAATAGTCCCGGGTGCGCTCCGGCACTCTAACCCGTTTGGAGTGTTTTCATTTAGGGAGCTCATGATTAGCCACTTGCGTTTCGCAACACGCACCTGTCCCTTGACCCTCCTCACCGCTGCTCCGCAGGGCCCACCAACAGAGGATCAGAGCAATCCATCAAGTAAAGTCTTTCAGCTCAGTGTCTGGCCCCTCTCTCCCCCACCTTAAGCACCAAAACTTCAGCTGTTCTGTATCAGGTGGGTGTGACTCACATCAACAACTAACAGTGATATATTATATCATATATATAGGCTATTTTTCCTACAGAAATCTCGTCTGTGCCTATAGTATACCTGCTGGTGAGGGGCCTGAAACGGGACCTGGCCTTGTCAATGTCATCATAAACACAGAAACAGTCTGTTTAGAGAGCACTGTTCTTATTGGTGAGGAAGTAAATAAATATTTAAGACAGACTGTCTATGTGATCTTAAAGAACAGAAGTGATTGAGTGGAAAAAAGTGACAAACAACTGGCCAGGCCTTGTCAATGTCATCATAAACACAGAAACAGTCTGTTTAGAGAGCACTGTTCTTATTGGTGAGGAAGTAAATAAATATTTAAGACAGACTGTCTATGTGATCTTAAAGAACAGAAGTGATTGAGTGGAAAAAAGTGACAAACAACTGTCCTCTATTTCAATTTCAACAGCATGACACAGTCGAGGTCAATTCCATCTCAATTCAGACAATTCAACGCACGAACTGCGAATCACCCATTGCTTTCAATAAAGAATTTGCACTTAATGAATCGAATTTCAGTTCTATTACGAGAGCTGACTGATTTGAAAAGGAACTGACCCTGACTGTGGCATGGGGTATCTTGTTAGCCTTGAGAGAGCCATGTTATGCAGACCCATCGCCCACTGGTGTTAGCGTGGGCCTACTGCCTGAGGATGAGAGAGGGCTGTTTCATTTGCCTGATGGTGATAAAATGCTCCCTTTTCTAATGCTCTCATCCCCGGGGGTGGGGGGGCATCTTGCTGCATCCCACGACTGCAGCAGAGGAGCTTTACTTGATGGAGGACAGGTGTCGCCATGCCCAAGGCATTCCCATGCGTGGCCTTCCCTGTTGCTGTAAATCTCCCTGTAGAGCAAACACATTATCACTCACTGCCGCTAGAATGCCAACTTAAACAAAACTGCAGGAGCCCGGAAAGAGCCTCTAAACTGCTGCTATGGGCGTCTAACTGAATTATGAATGCATATAAACATGCTCTCTCTCTCTCTCTCTCTCTCTCTCACACACACACACACACACACACACTAACTTAATTATTCATTCTCTTTTTTCCGTGCTGCTTTCATGTCCGATTATGATTTGTGGGTGCAATGCAAACACCCCTCCTGGTTTACAAAGCCATCTCCACCCCTTCATCAACCCCAGCTGTGCTCCCAGCCCTGTCAGACAAGCTCCATCTGTGTGTAGAGTCAGCCCCCTGTGTCTTAAGAGCGTAAATAATGCACAGTGAAAAATCTGAGCAGTTACGACACTGAGCAGATCCGCTTAGCGTCTGCATTTCTGATTCACCCTTCAAAGAGCCGGGAGGGGGCGAAACGGCCCTGCAGAGCTGCACGATGGAGTAAGACTGATGCAGTTTGGAAAATCCCCATTCCCCTCTGAAGCAGCGGCTGTCCGTAGTCTGTCCTGGGGGCCTCTGGGTAGCACTTAACCAAGTTAACCTGTGTGAGATGGCGCAAAGAGGACATTTATCTTGTGGAAAAATATCGTATCCGTGTGTGGCATGAGGGAGCGCTTTAAGTACACCAAGTCAACTGAAGAATGTTTAACTCGTAGCCAACTACGCCACCTTGGGAATTTCACCCAGAGAATTTCAACCTAGTACTCGCACACGGGATACAGGTTCGCTGATACCAGGAAGCGAGAGATGTGATTTCAGATGTGGAATTTTATTGACTGAGGAGGTAGTGTAATTACTACAAAGCTAAAAGCGTACAAAACATAAGACCCTATTTGATAGCACAACAATGTTTATTATAGGTAAAATCAATCCTGGGTGTTACAGTTAGAGCAATAGTTAAAAATTCATTACAAAAATAGTTTAAAATATATCCATACAAAGAATAAAATATTTCCACTATCACACAGACAAACAATTGCCCACCATGGTAGGTACAAGAAAAAAGGTTCAGCGGCAGGACTGAGGCTTACCTTGGGCAGGCAGACTAATTGTAAGGTGTGCCCAGGTCCCAAGCCACACACACATGTACACATACACTGCACACAATAATGGGTGAAACCAACCAGCTTGCTCCCAGAGACTCCACACTGTGAAGGGATACCACCACGCAGTGACTAGCCTCCCCAATAGGGCACTCAGCTGCAGCTTTAAATAAAGAAAAATAATGTGTTAGCTGTTAACGAAGCTGTTAACAGTTAACGAAGCATGGTCACCAAAAGTTGTACACAGCGTAACCCTGCGCTACATAAATCACATAGCCCACGGAGACACCGTGCACACTGGGCAATACTGTGTACCAGCTTAGCAAAATACAATGCACTGTAAAGGCTGACCATCTAACAGGTGATCAATATTCAATATGCTACCCGGTATGCATATAACATTAAGAAGCAAACATGGGCGAAACGGCAGAGACAAAACAGCAGCTTGATCAGAACGCAGCACGCCAATACTGATTCCCTTGGAACAGTTTGCAGGTCTAGTGCTACCCACAATGTGGCAAACGCACATCAACGATGAACGCCAGGAAATGCTACGGCTTGGCAGATGAAGCTGAAGTAGCAGCGGAATATACCGAAAGTTGCACCGGCAGCAGCTGCAAAATCAAGCTTTCCAACAATGGAGGAGCAGGTAGCAAAAGGGGCGGATATCCCGGAAGCAGACATTCAGGTAGGGTTACCTGGGTCTTTTATACACGGGGAGCTTGTTAGATATGCTAATTGATTACCGGCAGACTGAACAGAAACAGGTGCAAAAAGGTAAGATGACCCTACCCGGCTTCAACCGTAGGTAGAAGTCTTACAATTGGTCCTGCCCACAGCATTGAAGAGGGATGTGCTGACCCAACTGCGCCAAAAGCATGGCCATCAGGGTGTGGAGCGGACTACTGAGTTAGTGTGCCAGCGGTGCTTTTGGCCCGGAATGACCACTGACGTGAAGCGTCGGTGCCAGGAGTGTGAGCGATGTCAGGTAGCCAAGGAGGCTCAGCCTGTCGCCCATAGCTTTATGGGGCACCTCTTGGCCTCCTGACCTAATGAAGTTTTAGCAATAGATTTCACAGTTTTGGAGCCCTCGCGTACGAGAATAGAAAATGTCCTGGTAATGACGGACAATTTTAGTAAGTACACCCTGGCTGTTCCCACTCGGGACCAATGTGCCTCTACCGTGACCCAGGTTCTGGTGGTTGAATGGTTCTACAAATTTGGGGTACCCAGTCGTTTCCATTCTGACCAGGGCTGTAGCTTCGAGAGCGCACTTATCCAACAACTCTGCAAACTGTATGGCATAGTGAGGTCACGCACTACCCCCTATCACCCGACAGGCAATGGCCAATGTGAGAGGTTCAATCGGACCATGCTCAATCTCCTGCGTACGCTACCGGTCTCATGGCAGAGGGATTGGGTTTCCTGTCTCTCACAGCTGGTCTTTTGTTATAACACTAGTTCTCATCAGTCGACTGGTGAGTCTCCATATTTTCTTATGTTCGGTCAAGACACCCAGTTACCGGTTGACATTTTGTTGGGCAGGGTGCAAGAACCAGAGGCTGGTGCTGTGCATGACTGGGTCATTGAACACCAAACTAGACTCAGGATAGCCTTTGAAGGGGCCCGAGAACGGTTGGCTGCTCATTTCAAGGGATACAATGTAGAATGTACAAAGAAAGAGATGCACATAGATTTTGGAGACACCAGAGGTAGAGATTTAGAGATTTTATTCCTCCTCTTATCTTCAACAGCTGATCACATTTTCAAAAAGAGCAGAGAGAATGCAGGAATGGTGATGCTGAAAGAGATCTGGAGCTGAAGAGTAAGGCAGTGCAGTGATTTTCTTAGTTGATTTGCTCCATCAAACAGCTTTTTCCTTGCCTTTTTTACCTCAAAAAACAAGGAAAGAGAGGGGCCATAGTGAATAATCAATCCTTTTTGTCTGTGTATCCATGTTTTGGGCACTGATTGCACATTTATCGTTATGCTTTGTACTGTTTAATAATAATCCGATGCAGGTTACTGACAAAATCACGTGTCAGCTATAACACATGTTTAACATTAGGCCTGCACGATATGAAGAAAATCTGCGATGTGCGATAACATTGTTCAATATTGCGATGACGATATGACTTGCGATAAATAAACAAATATTGAAGTGTGCATATTACCTATACAGTTCCTATGTCTTTCTGCTTTAATAGGTACACTGCTAGCATAGACCCCAAACATTGAACAGTCTATGCCCACTGAATAAAGAACATAAATTATTTTAAACATTTATTGAACAAATTGCACATGAATGCCCAACCAATTAAACAGAACATTAATTTAAATAAGACATTATAACTATAAGAAATTAAAGTTTAATTTCCCTGCTCCCTTCAAAATATTTTCTTCTAAACCAGAGGTGCCCAAATTCTTTCCTATGAAGGGCCAAAAATTAATCTGGATGGAGGGCCACAGGCCAAAAATAAATGTTGATGTTATGTGAAATTACTTTAAAATGTAATATATTTTATAGAAAATTAACATTCTAAATCTAAAATAAAATTTAAAAATTACAAAAACACTACTCTATAATCTGCTTATTAGTAATTTTATTAATTTGCAGCGATGATTGTCAAAAACAGAAAACATCCATATGCTTCTTATTGGGAGCATAAACATATTTAAAAGGAAAGACACCTTTCTGACAGAAAGTGCATACAACTCAAAGTTCTTTAGAAAATCAAGCTGAAAACAGCTGTATTGTCCACCTTTGTAATCAAGTGGAAATTTGACTTCATCTTGAAAAATTGACAAAAATATAAAGTTTAACATCATAGTGACAGCACTGAATAACAAATCAATATTGGATATTAAGTTTACATTGAGCAACGTTTAAGTTACACATCACAAAATATCCCCATGTGGTAGCTAATGAGCCACAATATCAAACGTATTAACGAAAATTAGCTTCTCATTCACAGGGTCACTCGGAACGATTTGGTAATTTCGTTTTATAGTAACGTTGGCTAACTAATAACACCAACAACAGATTATTGGTCGGAAATACAACAGAATCCACTAACCCGGGCTGCCAGGTTTGGCATAATTATTTTTGCCTAATTGGTAGTGATTTTGCACTGACTTGTGTGACTGAAATGGCAATAGTTTGGTTTCCTTACTGAGATCGGGTCAAACTAAACAAAATAAAACATGCATTTTAGCCATCAATTTCAACAGTCGTTCCTGCACAGAAATAGCCACGGTTCGTTTCCATGGTTAGCAGTTTATTGTAAGTAAACACTTGGCAGAGTGGTGTTTTAGTGCTTTTTCCAAAGCGAACCTTGTCTGAAATCGGCTTTGATAGTGTGTAACATGATTTCAGCTTTTTATGTGACGTCACTTGAAATCAGACTGGCAACCCTGTCGAAAAGGCCGACTGTAGTTTATCACAAAGACATGTTTCTTTAGTGCATTTTATTTCCTATTCAACCAGCGCTCGCTACGCCCCTGCCCCTTTCTGGTCATTGGTGGAACGTCAGTTTTAAGGGGCGTGTCATCTTATCCGGAAGAACGTGGCGGTGGGAGCTAACTGAAAACTATGAGAAGCTTAATAATGCTAATGAAAACATAACAAACCATGTAACATAACACGCGCGCTAAGCAGCATAAAAAATAAGTTACATGCGAAAGGGTTAAAAAAAAATAAATTAAAAATCTTCTGCTTATCGCCAGCGTGCCAATGATTACGCTGCTGCGTGCCAATGGTGGCCCGCGTGCCTAAGGTTGCCGACTCCTGCAATAATCGATCAGAGCCTAGGAAGCATACACAAGGCTTCTGTTTCAAGCACATTAATTACCCATAATCCCAGAGGGATCACACCTTCAGTACTGTAACTCCACGTCAGTGAGTGGGCCTGTGCTGAAGTCCTGTCAGGATCTTGCCTTATGGTATGGTCAGATTTACTGGTCGATCGCCGGTTTGTGGAGTGGCACCACCTACCAGCCCCCTCTCGCTAAACCACTGCTCGTTAATCACAGAGGAAGAGGCCACAGAGAGGTACAGCGTGCGGAGAGAATTAAGGAGTTATTTTATCAACATACCAGAAATTGCAGCCGTCGGAAACAGCGTAGCCCCTTGGATCAGGCTGAAGTACCACAGAAGGGGGGGGGGAGTATGGGGGGGGGAGGGGGTGAAAGGGGGAAGGGGGGCTCCAATGTTATTTGCTTCCTGCCTACTGATTACAGGAGGTTGTTAGAGAGTTGCATTCACGAGAATCCAAATGAGCGCACTGAATAATTCATGAAAAAGAGCATATCAGCACTGGGGAGGCTCTGCTTCCTGCCAGGGCATTTTTTTCCTCTTAGACTTTGTGTTTGTGTTTTTATTTTATTTTTTTTTCTAATTGATTAAAGGAATCGTGGACGAACGGCAATCATGGCACGCGTGTGTTTTCGGTGAGAACATGTACGTACCTACGCCCCAGCAGACGAGCTTCCACGGAGAGGTTTGTGACTCACCTTTGCACAGTCTATTTGCCTGCCCGCCTGTCGGATTTTTAGTGACTGGTGCTTTGGGCTCATGATCTTCTGGGATTGCGTTAGAATCCCAGGTGAGGTGCATTGGCAGCACTTCATGGGAAATCAATCTATCCTGCCGACACGGTCTCATAGTGGTACCATAATTACAGTGCTGGATGCTTGCCCGAAGGGCTTTGGGCTTGAATTCAAAGTGGGACACAGCATTGCCACCATTGAGCAAAGTCCTTTACCCACTGAGTGAAAAGTCAATCCTGTAGTAAGAAAAACGGGTTCCATGAAATGCAACTGTAAGTCACCATAGATGGAGGGTGTCTGCTAAACAAACAAAGAAGAAATGGTATTTCGCATTTAATGTGAACGCTTACCACATAAATTCTAATGGTCTTTGTTTGTCACACTCTCTTTAAAACCAGCTTGAATAACATTGCTTAGAAGCATTCACCATCATGCACCTCAGGTCTGGACGCATACTGCGGGGTGATGTCGTTTAACCCTGATTTGACATACTGAAATAAACGTATTCAAAGAACATTCTGCCTGAGTGACAGCCACTGTCTCGGAGGAAAGGGATTTAAGATAAGCTGATTGTTTAGGATTATAAAACAAGTCTGATAATGGATTTCAGCTGATTGTTTAGAATTAGAAGACAAATTTGATAATGGATTTCAGCAAAATGCTGAGGAACATTGCTCCTTCACAGTCTCCACAACAACAAAATGCACATAGCAAATCAAAGTTAATGACCTGTGCGAATATGAAACTCCTTGATGGATAGGTGTTTTGAAAACACCTGCATTTACACCAATATTAAACAGTGCATAAATGCAAACATGGCCTTGTACTTTGGCAAAAAAGTAATAATTATAAACTGTAATAAAACAAAAATTATGCATGGAGACAGATGCATGTATGGATAAGTCCACCCTCAGCCCCCCCAATGCATGCACTTCCCCCTTACAACCAGCAGGAGGCTTGTGAGTGTGTCTTTCACCCCACCTATGCCTCCGCCTGTACACCTGCACTTCCACCTCCACACCTCCATTTGTACCTCTATCTTCTCCATCTCAAAACCTCACCTCCTCCTCCTTCTCCATCATTCTGGGCCCTCTAGTAATTTCTGATAGGCTATATAATGCATTCCTTCACCTGTAACAATGGATCAACTGTCCAAATCAATTTTGATGCAAGGAGAGACAGGTTCGGTAATCCTCCCTAATGAGTTATCTGACATAGTAACACACTCTCTCAGATTTCTATCTCTCTCTTGCTTTTCAAACACTACGAAAACAGGTATAATCTCAAATTACATAAAAATCACAAATCTGCACAAATGTCATCCCTTAATGTAATAATAGGGCTGTATTTGGATCAGATCTTATAGAAGATCCACTTGCACAATATTATCTCACAATACACACAGCTTCCCACTGTAAGGTCTTGCGCATAACATTGAAAACATTACCTAGAAGCTTATCTGAGCAATAAAGCTTTAATACATAAAACAGCATATGACATGACAACTCAGCTTGTTTCTTGTATATATCTTGTTTTAATTAATCCATGTAGACATTAGAATAAAGTTACGTCTATCGTGACTGATGTCACAATGACAAGGAGCCTCCTTTCAGTGTGGACCATGCCTCCGGGCACCTCCTACTCCTGACAGACATTGGTAGGGAAGAGGCTTGGGAAGCCATGCCCCCTGGAGGCAGGACCAGAGCCAGAGGCCACAGGGAAGAGGCAGAACAAATGGATGAATCACTGAAACAGCAGAGAGAGCATAGGCAATTGATCATTTATTACCGGCTGCTGAGGGAACACTAAGGCAGAGATGGCCTGGAAGACTTCCTGGTAAAGCTTTCCATTTACTTTCCCATTTTTGTATTAGTGCTGAGAGGTCTGTAGATTGGGATCTATGGTGCAGGTTTAGTTTCGGAGCAGTGGTTTGGCTTTTATGGCCTGTTTTCCTCCAAAAGGCAGGGAGATAAAAAAAAGTAACTGACAGTGGTGCTGCACATTATATTGCCAAATCGACACTCTAACACACCAGAGGTGCAGTGTCCACATGAGGTTTAACTGGATGCTTGGATTTGCACTAAAAAAATCAGATTAAAAACCTCATATCTCTTCATTAAAACACTGATGCACTGACCTGCATTCTCTGTCCAACTGTTTTCTCCTCTTCCTCATTTGAAGAACCATTATAGTTCTTTAGACAGGTCAACCTTAACAACAGGCAAGGGCGTAGTTTTGGTCTCAACATTGGTAGGGACACAACAACCGAGGGGACATTGGAATTATGTAGTATGACTTCACTCCAAAGATAATGCGAACGAGTTCGCTCAAATATTGGAAGGGACATGTCCCTACCATCTATATGCAAAATTACGCCCTTGACAATGGGTCACACCTTAATTTACATGTAACCTCATAAAGCCACAATCAAGCATCCATTACATCTTCATGAGTATGTTATAACTCCTTTATAAGGTAGTCCCGTTACAAGCATTGTGCTTCAATCAGGATAATTCTGATTATGAAAGGCTGCTAGAATTACTCTAATATGATGGTCTCTACTAACCAACTAATACTTGCATGGGCAGATTCTCTAAATAAATGGAAGAATGTTGTAAGTGTGGACCCATTAACGATGCTGTAGTTGTAGAGTTCATGGTGAGAGGTGATTCAGTCAGAGGTGATTCAGTTACTGGGACCAGCTAAGTAAAGTGGCCAAATCTTCTCTGTAAACGTCAGAAAGGTTCAGGAATACAGATTTGCAAGCAGATGCAGAAGTTTATGCTCCCAGTGACCAATATGACTTTTCATAGACAGCTAAAAGGCCAGGTCATTCACTTTCATTCATAGATGACCTGTCAGTCTATTGAACAGTTTCCAGAGCTGTCATGGAAATCATTCTCATATTTTTATGATCTATCCATCATAATTTTTGTTTTGCCCATTCAGAGCTCTTTTATACTGTACTTAGTAAATATAAATACATATAATTAAGTAAATAATTTAGGTGATAAACACATTTTATACATTCTTTATTATGTCTTTAAAATGCAGCTGACCTAAATGTCACTTTCCGACATCCTACATGTTCCACACTCAAGTCTTTTGTGGTTTTAGATTCAGAATCACAAAAATGCCATGCTGTGACATTTACTGAATCTGTTTCACATCATTACAAAAACCTTTTTCATCCAAGTACAGAATACTTGCTCACAATGTATTATTTAGCCATTGGTATTTCCAACAATTAACCTGTTTTCATTTTGTAATAAACTAGGAGACCTGATACTCTGGCCTCTTGATTTTATGGAGACTGTGTAAATGTTTCAAGAGTTTTGACAGAGCCGACAAAGAACTACAATTTAAGACACAAGTATTCATGTCGAGTGCACCAAAAATTGTAATTTTAGATTTTTAAATCCAGGGAAGCCAGTAACCCCAAAAAGTGAATAGTCATGTAGCCTTAACATTCCATAGATAAGATGATAATTTGAAGAACAACAACCCATCTGGTTGGGCTGGAAAAACTGCATGAAAACAACTTTCAGCCATATATATATAATACTGATATTTCATGGTATGACTTCTAAATGAAACTCATGCCCAGCCAGAAAAACAATCAGATGATTTATATGATCATAACTCTTTTGTTATCTGTGGCATAGAGTAAAAACACAAGTGCCATATTTACTCAATGGGGGTAGCATTTTCGTAGCACTTAGATAGGAGCTGTTTTTGAGTGACAGTTTCACCAGCCCAATGGCTTTTTTTTTTTTTTTTCGACAAGCAGCACACAGGTATGTGAACAGAGCAGCACAATACAAAGTCACTGTTTATTTCTGGGTCACCTCTGAGGGGACTGTGGGAAGTGGTCATTCATGGTCATTCATTCAATCATCTATGTATCAGTCAGCTGTGTTTTTTTCTGTTTACCCTGGATTGACATAATACTTGATTTTAAGGTCCTTCTAAGGTCTTTTCTCCACTTATTAAAACAACTCACACAGATACATGTGACTGGAATCTAATCTGAGCTCCTTTCCTTTCTGACATCAACCTTTGACAGCTAGAAGAGTCAAAATGACGTATCAGTATGTGCATGAGGCTGCCTTTTTCAGTCTGGGTACAGGACATGAAATCCAGCTTGCTTGAAAAGTGACGCTCTCTCAGAAGTGTTGCATTGCAGCTACCTGTCACTCCCCCCAAAACACTAGCATGCAGAGGCTCACCCAGTGGTGTGTCCCTGAGCCTTTAAACTACCGGCAGGGCCTGGTGTAATGCAGTGCCACAGGACAGCCTGGAAGAGCAGATTGGAAATGCCTTCTCATTAACACAGTGGGAGAGAGAACAAGGAGGACAAAAGAGCGCTCTCTGCCAGTCCTTCGTAATTAAGCAAATCACACCACCGTCCTGGAGAAACACAAAGACTCTTTGTTCTCACAGACCAACACCAAGGGCTTTATTTTCTGTCGTAAACACCCTTTGTTGGAAGTCACCCAGGGTAGCTTTATGACCGCATGAAATCGCTGTAACTCTTTGGCTGATCATACCTTTCTGTGTCCGGCTGGAACAGGGCCTTGCCTGGGCCAAACAAACACCTCCATAGGCGTTCTGATATTAATTGAGTTTCAGAAAAGTTTCAACTTAAACTCTAAATTCAGATATGGTTGCATGCTAAATAAAACTTGGTCAAAAAAGGTAAACAGCTTTCAGCTCAAAACTAACAAAAGGCAATGTTTGTTTTTACAGGTCCCTATGGAACTTCGGGCGAGTCACCTTGAGTTCAGAAACAGCAAATCTGTATGAAAAAGTCTGAAGCACCACAGCATGTTTGTCTTTCTCCCCAGTTCACACTTTGAGGCATGGCATAAACCAGAGAGCACCTGCATGCATTTCCCTCAATTCACCCTTTTCTTGTGGTGACACTGATTCAAAAGCTCTTTTAGTCTCTGGTGCTTGACTGGCCCTGGAGAAGCTGTCATCTATGACTGCCGTCACGTCCTCCGCTTATTTCCAGAGCTCAAGGTGAAAAGGCTGTCCTTGCCCACCCACCGGCAAAACAAAAGTTGCCATCCATGGAGACCATCAGCCGAGAAACATGTAACTTAAATCGCCTGTCTTAAGAGGGTATTTAGGCAGAGAGACATTGGCAGCAAAAAATTGCTACGTTTTGGGAAAAATCAGCCCATGTTCCTATTCTCAGTATACAGGTTATTTGCAGAAAGTGATAATACAGATGAAGACAGCTGCAAACCATCAATTTAAACACTTGTTTGTGGCTACCAAGGGCTTGCTTAGAAGTGAGGCTTTGTTGCCCTTGGCAAAATGAACTGCCTGAGTGTGGGTGATCTGATTAGGTGTCAGCTTGGAAGCAGCAAGAAAACACATGTTTAAAGCCAAGTAAAAATACACTACCTGATCAAAACCACTGCTCAGCTGCAGACTGAGACTGCTCATTCAGAATGAACTCTCATTCAGGCCCGTATTGAACAGGCAGCTCTCTCTGCAGTACTCTTCTTTCATTTTGGTAAATAAGCAGGTATTCATGAAGATGAAAGACACCTGTGCGGATCCCTGGTGTTTCTGACTGTTTTGGAGTTCCACGAAAGCTGCTCTTCCAGAGAGAGAGTGTAGATTCCAGTTCTCTGATTATTGAGTAATGGGGGGGTTGATGGGGCATGATTACTGTAGAGTGTATTGCTGTGTTCCTCTGTGAAGCCAGCGCTGGTATAAGAGCCATGTGTGGACTTATGCACTAGCCCTGAGAAATCACTATGCATTTCTTCATCTTTTCCTGCCAATATTTCGCAGTTTTGCAACTGATCTGAACTTGCAAGCAAAAATACATATACATTAAAGCTAACCTACGAGGAGCAACGAGGCACAATTTTCATACATTGAACAGGTGCTGGCGCTCAGGGGCCAGCATAGTAAATATACTCAGCACGGTTAATATGCTCAAATCTGGCCCCCATATTACAGAAGCTTGGGTTGTGCAGAAGCATTTATCCTAACTTCAGCATTTTAAAAACACTGATGGACAGACTCCACAACTGCATGAGGTTTGTGAAGGTAAAGGTAAAGGGGTTGCAAAAATTTTATGAGTCACAATAGCAATTCAGCACTATTTTGGGAGATAATGTCCTGAGTTGTCCTTTAATCAATCCTAGGTTAACCCTAGGTTTTAACCTAAGTTAAAATTGACTAAATGCAAGACCATATTTCCATGGCCCCAAATAATGCCTACATACTCAATGGCCAACATAAATAACACATATGCTATCAGGCTGGATAATGTTACTGTCACCATGTGAAATCAGTTTTGATGAAACGTGACTCAAAAATCATAAGAGTTTAGCATCTAGAGTTTAGATGTGGAGGAGGTCAGAAACTGACATTTGAAATGCTGTTTGCATGAGGACCAAAAATTGGATTATGAATGTAGGACTTGGGTATTGACTTTGAGTGTGGTTTGCCCTTCTACTATTGTTGTCAACTTCATGAATTGTTCCTTTATTTGTTATTAATTTTAGTCAGGGATAAAAATTCCTTAAAGAATTTAATTTTCCCTTTTCTGTCCCTCTCCAATCCACTGATTTGCACACTGCATCTGGCTGCCCTGGTGTTAGCTATATCAAAGCCCTGCCTTCTGTTATGGTCCCACACAACCTCTTTTATTTTACCAAAGAAGTGAACAATGTGGATGTGTAGCAAACATGATGTTTCCACAGTCGGTGACAAGCCATGGGGTGTTGCACATGAAGCTATGCAGTGCTCTGGATAATGGTATTTTCCCTGTCATGTCCATGATAAAGGCATACGGATGACTTTGGAAAATGACTGACAACATGTCAGTCTCAAACACAAGCTCGAAGTGCGCAATGACACCTTCACAATGGTTATAATTGCCCCACTATGTAATTAATATAGAAAATGTACTTTTTTATTTATTTATTTGCACCGCCCCGAATGTGCCTCTCTGAGTGTGGCACAGCTCTTTTCATCTTCCATGAATCACTCAGAGTTTTCTGACAGACTGTCAATGTCTGATAACTTCTACACCCACGAGTGAACACTATACAATGCACCACAGTGTTCCCATAGGTCTGCATGTACAATCTTGCCTGATTACAGAGGAATGGGAGAAAGTGTTATTTTTTCTGTGTGTAATCTGGAGGCAATCACCTGACTACAGTCTGACCAGGCCACTCTACTCTGCAGCCTCTGGCCACCTTCCACTGCAGGCTGAAGACCCACTTCTTCAGATTCCCTTTACCCTAACTATAGCACTTAAATCTCTCCTTTTCCTTTATATTACAGAGGGGTATTATTGCGCTTTGACTCAGTTTTTTTTACTGGTCATTCTGTATTCAGTATGGCCCTGGTTATTATAGCACTGTGTGATGGATTGACATGTTTGGATGCCGTCTGGTGTTTTCTGTATGTGCTGCTGTTGGTTATTATTAGGAGATGTTATTATACCATTTATTATTACAGATCCAGGGGGATGCTGGCGCCAGCTTTGGGTAAGAAGCTGGAGTATGATCTGATTCAACGAATGAACGTACCCTCTGAAAAGGACCATCTGAAAGCATTTCTCCATGGTTGCATCATTCATTGGGCCACCCACGAGAAAAACATAAAGCACAGAGAAAGAGAAAGAGAGACAGAGAGAGAGAGCTGGCAAACAACTCAATTTATATACATACTGCAGTAAAAACATTTTTTAAACAGAGTACATCCTAATTTAATATGCAAAACCTGACTAAATCAAATTATATATTTTGACACCAGTCTCACATAGTTCTCACACAGATTGTAGAAGAAGATTTTGGAGGGAAATTACCTGCCTGTTATGTTAAAATAAATAAAAAAGAAACACATTAATATGTCTGCTGTTAGAGGTTGATGGGATGGAGGGGGGGATATAGCACTTTTCTATGGTACTGTAGTGGCATTCTATCTGTAAACATTCAGGGCCACTTAGTAGTGTGGGAAAACTTACAATACACCCCCTATAACATTCAGGAATGCAAAAATGCATTTGGGGTTGTTTATTTCCTCCTTGTCCATACAGCAGTTGGGTTGGTGAACTGAGCGGGAGTGCAGCTGTTGGTGCAATGGCTGAAAATTGTTAGATCCTCCAGACATGCTAATTCCCTCCCACACCCGCTACCTGTGGCCATTTAACTTGGACAAATAAAAAAGGGGGTGTGAACAGATACAGCAAGTACCCTAACACATAAAAAACTATATCTAAACAGGTAAGTGCCTAGTATCAAATCCATATATACAAATAAATTTACAATACTTTGTAATTATATGTAATACTACGAAAAAAAGAATACATCTATACAAATTCCTAAAGGTGCCATGTGGTTTCTGAATCAGGCTCATGAGATTGAATCCTACGTTAATTAAGCATTCCTCTCTTGTCTGGGGACCGATGAGAAAGAGTGGTGCAAATTAAGGAGTAGGAAATAGCGGAAATAACCAGAAAAAGCAAGTAAGGCCTAAGGCCCCCTTGGACTAACATCTGAGTTGTTAAAATAATTTACAGCAGGCTTGACCCCCTAGTGGTTCTGAATATGCGTTTGCATTCTCCTGAGACTGACCTTCTTCCCTGTGCCTTATCCCAGAGACATTAAAAAATGATATGGATTTGTATAAAATCAGAGGGCCGGTCTGTTTAATTAACTGCACGGGGATCCCTGCTGATTGTTTGGGTGTTGTAACATCTCTGATCCACGTTGACAAAATTGCATTTATTCTCAATCCTGAGTTCAAGTCACTTAAATAAATAAAATAAGTAAATTATTTATTATAAATTTAATGTATTTTTATTTATAAATAATTAATAAATAAGAATACTTTTTTGGTATACCATACAGTGTACATTGCCAAACATTAACACGTAACATACAGTAAAAACGCATACATAAAAAAGGATTGGTTTCACTCGTAGCTATCTCAGTTATCCCTCAGGCTGACCACAGAGGTGGTGACCAAAAGAGTGAGTTTGTCTGTTTGTCCCACTCTGTGTGATCCTGGTTTGTGATGGGACCCTGTCAGGTCAGGTATGGTCTGGCTCAGAAATGATCAGATGGTGATTCTGGCACAAAAAAAAAATAAAAGAAAATAAAAAGAAAACAAAAATAAAAATGAGTAAACCTGTCCACCTGTGAGCACTATCCCCTTTTTAGGGATCCACCACACATGGGTTTTGCAGGTTATCAAGGTTTGCAGATTTTTTTCTGTCAGACTAGATATTGCTCTCTCTCCATCTCTTTACTTGCCGGCCCCTTCTGCAACACCAGGGTCTTCTCCTCGTCCCTCCTCACAGAAAGACGCGTACCACAGGTGCTACACAAAGACCAATGGGCTGAATTATACTTTGAAATCTTTTTCTTTTTCTGCCTGCCTACTCTTTCAATGCATTCACTGCCAAGTCAAACCTTCCTGAGGTCATGCATGCCAAATTTCAGTAAATGAAGTGTAAATCTGAGTTATGCTGCCATATTGGATTTTAGTACTGGGTCATATGACTAATGGGTATCTGATGTAGACCATGGCCCTGTTCCAAATCATGTGCAAGCATACTATATAGTACGCTTAGTAAACATGCACAGCCATCAAGTATGTTCACATATTGATATAATGGGGGGTAATATGCTCCAAAATACCTGTGTATCATACTAACTATTAAGCCTGATTTCAGTCAAAAAATGTAATTGTACTCTTTTTGTGAAAGAAATAATCTTGCTTTTGGGGACATGCTGTGTTTTCCTCTCTAAAAATCTAATTTATCTAATCCAATGATAGACTCTGACATTTTGCATATGATGCTATGACACATTACCTCTCTCCAGATCACTGTGAGAGAAATATAGTGGACACCATTTAAAAAGATGGCTTGGCAGTTGTTAGGGCATCCTGCCAGGGGTCATGTGATCAGCCCTTTACACCCATGTGATCAATGAATGTTTTCGCTGTCATCCTTGGTAAGCTTCCATGTGGCTGTGAAAATCCCACAGCAGCTGTAGCCAAGTAAGTCAGGCTAAGTGTCTGACAGGCTAGAGTACTTGCAACAGCTGAGGATAAGTCTGATATGTCATGACTCTGGTTGCAGACATGAGGACAATTCTCATCTATCTGGATATTTGTTCAGGCATTTCTAGACACAGCATATCCCTTTCTGGGCTTGTAAACACATGCATAGTGCACAACAAAGACTGCATATCAGCTAGGAAAATATTTACTCTCAGTTACTTTGTAATTAAGATAGGTAGCTGGAGCAGAAGCTGAAAAGTGCTGACAAAATCAGTTTAATCTGTTTTGTCTGTGTTCAGTAGTATATTCATGCTGTACATACACAGCTGAGTACAAAGGCAAATTAAGAGGGTTTCAGTAACTGGGACACCCATTGAGACAACTAAAATCAGCATAATTCCATATAATAAAAACTTCTTTTCTTTTGTGATTTAGCATAAACTTGTTTTATGTAAATTAAATATCACTTTCCAGATTTTTTTTTCAATTTAATTTTCTTCAATACATGTGCAGTTGCTGTCTGAGGGGCTCATGAAAACTTAATGGTGAACTAATTATTGTGTATATGAAGGCTTGAGATGTGGTTTGGAGGGAAATTGAAGATCTTTTTAGGTTCTAATCAGTGCAGATGCAGCTGATAACTACTGATGAACAGGGAGTAGATTCTTTGGTGCATCGACAAGAAGACCACAGCAAGAGGAAGAGCAAGAGGACTAGGAACTAGTCTATGGTCCTGCTATGCTTATGGTGTGAAATGGTTCATGTAGAAATGGTCGAGCTGTCAGACCATGGTAGAAAGTGAGGTCAGTTTCTTTGATGGCACATGGCCAATTCAGTGTTGTGTAGTCAAGCAACATACAGTATCTTATGCTGATGTATGCAAAGAAGTGAAAGTGTATATTTTTCCAGCCCCAATTTGCTTTGTGTGTCTGTGATTCATTGTTTCCAGTTACTTTCTCTTATCAGTACTCTAGCTGGCTACTTAACTTCCCGCGCTATGTGCTCTGTTCCAGCTAACTACTGAGCTGGTGAGTAATAGTATACTTTTAGTAGTGATGTTTCCATCATACGTCTGGGTCTCTGCACCAAATGTTTTTGATGTTATTATTTTATGTTTCTCAGAATGGCGGTGCAAAGGAAGAAACCAAGTTGTGCAGCACAACTCCATCATAAACCATTATAAGCCATTAAAGTATAAAAAAATCAAGAACTGACATGTCAACAATTCATCCACCTTCTTTAGTACTTTGTTGAACCACCTTTGGCAGCTATTACAGCCATCATTCTTTTTAGATAAGTCTCTATTTTGTACAATGTGATGGAGCAATATTAGGGTTAGGGTTAGGATATTGCCCATTCGTCCTTGAAAATTGCTCAAGCTGTACCAGGTTAGTTGGGGAGGGGCAGTGGACAGACATTTTGAGGTCTTTCCACAGATGTTCAATGGTGTTAAAGTCAGAACTCTGAGCCACTCAAGGATGTCAGTTTTCTTCATTTTAAGCCAATCCAGTGTTGCTCTGGCAGTGTATTCAGTCTCCATGTATTGTGCAGAATTCATCTTCCCACCAATCTTGACCACATTGCTAGTCCCTTCTGCTGAAAAACATCGTCATAACATGATGGTACAACCGGAGTATTTCACTGTGGGGATGGGGTTTCATGGCTGATGTGCAGTGTTAGCTTTACATCACACATACCGCTTAGCGTTTGAACCAAAACGTGTTTTGCAAAGTCTTTACAGGCAAGCGTATGCTTTTTTTTCAGCAAGGGCTTCTTCTTTGCCATTCTTCCCTAAAGGCCCTTTTTGTGCAATAGCTTGCTGACCCATGGACATCATTTTCAGTTGCAGCCACTGGCTTCTGTAGCTCGGTTAAAGTGACAGTTGGCATCACAGTAGCCTTTCTTCCACTTCTGTATGATGGACTGCAATGAGCTCCAAGGTATGTTCAGTGCCTTTTAAATGTTCTTGTATCCTTCCATTTGTGCTTCTCCACAATTATATCCCTCACTTTTGAATGCTCTAGGAAGGAGGAAGATAAATAGTCAACAGTCCGTTCAGTTTGCACTTTGAGTTTCAACATTGGTTCATTTTCACATATTTTGGTGAGGGCAGTGATTAATAAATCACCAGACCAGAAATCTTTCCTCTCTTTCACATTTGACCTAGTTAAATTCAGTGTTCTGAGGCCTGGGCCAGGTGGCTCCTCAGCTGCAGAAATGTCTTCTGTGAGGATATGCAGACAAAGACACACAAATTGGTCCAGCAAAAATAAACCATTTGTAGCCTTCGCATGTGATCATTGACCTCCTTAGTGAAAGGTACCATACATTAAAGAGTTACAGCACAATAACCCCAGGGTATATCATGAATATTAGTAGGACTAGGCAGTGTTGTTAGGCAAGAAGTGAATTTTCATGTAATCAGTAAATAATGTTAAATCTGGTCTCATTTCTTACAAAGTAACATCTCGCAAATTGACCAAGAGGAACAATGGGTCAGAAGTAATCATACTGTAAATCCTGTTATTAGCCTGTACAAGGCCTATGTTAATATTCATGCTCCCTTTTTTGTATATTTAACCTCTTTAACCAGGATGCTCACCTAATGTATCCTAATAGCTCACCTCATTTCTCTTTTATATTCTTGTCAGTATTGAGTGCCAGGCTTTCAGCCAAACAGCTGTTTGAGGGTGATGGTGATTGGGCGGGTGATGAGGAGGCAAGGTGAAGACAGCTGAAATCTGGGAATCTGACCGAGACACGTCTCAGTAAAAACACTGCAGCAGCCTGGCGGCCCCTCCACTAATTATTGAACACTGCACAGACATTGGATTTACGTGGTCCAGTGGAAAGAGCACCCCCTACTGGCCCACTAACAACATCTAGTGGCAAACTGGTTTCTCCTCCTATTTAAAGAATAGGAGAACCGATTTGCTTCAGCTGTTTGAAACTTCCATAAACATGACAATATGTGTTAGACACAGGGTGCACAGAGAGTGTGAAGTGGCTGATTGCTGCAGCTGCCCAACCCCCCTCCTCCTGCACTTTTAAATCCATAATTCAGGTGTTTTTTTTTCTTCATTCAGTTCCTCATTGGAAGTGGTCAAGTGAAATATCTCCTGAAATATATTAGCTTTCCATTTCTTTGCTCACATATTTGACTGAAAATTGACGCATTGCTGAAGTTTGCCGATCAGCTATTCAGAAATCCCTTGATTACTCTGATTTACTTTGAGGGCATAAATTATTCATTTATTCATGCATTCTGCCATTCTCAGCATTCAAAACAGCCCTGGATAAAGAAGCTGTACCCCTGGATACATGAGATACTATCCAATTAAATGTGTTTTCATAAGAACTGTAGACTTTATTTACAGATGTGTTCAAAATTCTGCGAATTACAAGATGAGTCACGGTGAACTGTCGCAACTGTTTTGAACTTTTTAAATTTAAAAAATTTAAATCAGTGTTAGAGAACCCCGTGAGTCTGGAGGGGTGTAGGATCTCTTATTTATTTTTTTATTTTCATTCATTAAAATTATTTAGATTATGACTCAGCACTTAACAGATAAACGTTAATCACTTACAGGATGACACGACAGCTCAGTTGTTTTCCTGTCGCCAGCCAGAGGCTGCTTGCATGGTAATTCAGTCACCATCTGATTTACATCTAGGAGTGCAACTCTCTTCTCTTTTAATGATTTTAAAATTTGGCTGCAGACAGAATAATAATAATATTCATCTATGAGTAACCATAGTTCCAGTGACATCATCAGATTTTGGCAAGGTAGATGACGCTCTGAGCTATACATGCTTTCAAAACATAATTTTTCAGTGTCAATGTGTGCCGTATTAAATTGCCAGATGTTAGATAAAATTGCACTTCCGTAAGGCAGCAGCTTCTTTTCTGTTATCTTGCATTGTTCTGGATCCAATTGGCTTGCATTCAACATGCAATGTAACAGGAAGCAGACAATTATTTGGGGATTTAAACTCCACTAGGCTAAACACCCAATTAAAACAAGTGTTTTACCACATGCAGTCTCACTCCCTCAGTGCTCCAGGTCTCTTTAACTACGGCTTTGTCATTTGAGTTCAGTCAATTTCCCCTAGAGGTTTATGGGTGTTTTTGTTAAAGAGATTGCATTTATCCACGGATGGTTTCTCCCCTAAAGAAATGTGGGGAAAGTGCATGAGCAGTTTCAGAATCAAAGGGACACAGAAATTTGTCTTTCTTTCTTTCTGATGCGTTCAAAGGGATGCAGAAATTCCTCACTCTCTCTGATGAATTACGGCTTTTTTCCATTTTTCGAATCGTTTGGCTGACCATGAGATTAGCGCTCACCCCAGCAGTCAAATTAACTAAAATTAGACACTCGCCTGTGACAGTTTTTTTTTTTGTTCTTGCTGCTGGATTTCTTTTCGACTGGTGTTTGTGGGTAAGTGCTCAGTTCCTGAGCTGTCTGTACCACCAGTTTCATCTGTTTCCTCACCTCAAACACTTCTTTCAAAAAGAAAATGTATTGTATAGACTACAGACTATGTCGACCATATGTAACTACTGATATATTGTATTCTTTTCTTCCTCTCCACCTTCCTACACAGTAATCCTCCACATGTCTGTCCATCTGTAAGGGACTCTTTTGTTGTTATTCTTCATTTTGTATGTTGCTTTTGTGTATTTTCCAGTTATTAGTTATGACGAAGCCTTGGGCTTACCCTGCAGCGGCGTCCTCCTTCACTAGCCATTTTATTGTTAAGGGTATTCTGTGAAAGTAATTTCTATTGACTAAAACTAGTTACATTAAAAAAATCAATTCACATAAAATCCAGACATGTATAACACAAATTATAGCCACCCCAATGAGGACCTTGCTATAACTGAATCATCCTGTACTATAAAAAGTGAAATTTATATTTATGGAATATACTAGTGTATCAGTATGATGGCCTCCTTTTTTACATGGCACTTTACTGTTTCTCTATTTCTGTCTAAAGCTGGTGGTAGACTTCAGCCTGTCTGTGTGTGTGTGGGGGGGGGGGGGGGGGGGGGTGTAAACTGACTCACACTGGGAGAGTACTAAACAGATCTTAGAAGGCAACATACATAAAGGCTTTGTGTAGGATGTGAGTTGGTTTTAGTCATTATTTTTTATTGTTTTTTTTTTTTTTGTCTTTGGTGTTGACAATATGTTTTCCGAGGTCTGTGACAGTATTGTTTGGTTCAAATGACTTGTTTTTCTATTAAAACATTCTGACATTCACAATGCAAATAAACTTCATTAACGTGGTGCAGATAATTCAAACTCCATCAAAAAAATAATTTGAAACTAATCTGACAGCAACAACAAAGCAGCGCTTCTTTTCGTAATAATCTCCAAGCACAGGATCAAAGTATAGAGGAATGACATTCTTCTGTTTACGGAAGATATGGGCAATGTTTAATTAATTTACTTTTTCACTGAAACATTTTGTTCGCAAGGCAGGAGAATAAAACTCTAAAAGGTCTCAGGAATGGCAGGTAGATCTAAACTCATACACAGATGAAATCGTCTGAGGCCTTTGGTTTAACTATCCAGCTTGGTTCTCACAGCTTAAATGCTTTGTCCAGGTCTTGTCAACAGCAGATAGGTCTCCTGTAGTGCTAACAAACATCTTCTACATTCATTAATCAATCACACACTCAATCAGTCAGCCAAATAAATGTATTTTCTATGTCACACATTGAAAAAAAATCATGATAAAGCCAGCAACAGCTATCACATAACAATAGAAGTGACCAACATCATAGTGAGACCCTAAACTGCAGAAAATACAACAGCAGCTCCACAGTGTGTTAGAGTAAAAACTGTCCAATCAATGAATCCAGATGTTGGGAAATACTGGGAGAACATCAGGACCCCCACCCCCCCAATAAGCACATGGGAGATAGCAAACTCTTTTGGAACACTGTTTGGAACCATGCAAACACATTACATATATTTAAGGTAATGGTGTCTCAACAATGATTAACAATGATAAAAAGTTTAAATGTTAAACAAATGACGGAAAGTAAGGCTTCCACAGCAGACACATTAAGAAATGACTCCAACGTGAAGCCTTCCAGCAGATTACCTTTCAAAAACCCCTCGTTTCCACTGAACTGGGACTTCAGTTTGGTTGCAGTGATAGCCCACCTTAATGAGGGAATTCTTTTAATTTAATCTGCTTGTGTATATATAATGTCCTAAAACAGAGTAGCCTTTCATTTCCTATTTATAGTAATTCTGGCACCACCACAGACGCCCTCCAAGGTATTCCATGCATCACTGGCTCTCTGTGTGAAGGAACAGAAGGAATGCTCTTGAAAAAATCAGTGTGAAATTTACTTTTTTCAACTAGCTGTGGCTGAGAGGTGATGCTGTTGACTGAAAGGCTTCCAGTCTTTGTCACTCCAAGACATTCAGACCTTTTTTTTTCAAACAGTCCATTTCAGCAGGTTGCTATTGACTGCCAGGGGGGATACAATGGAAACATGCATGCAGCTGTGACCTGAACATTAAATCTTTTGCCTCTCTGGGCTGTGTATGTGTTATTGACCTTTGTGCTTTTCGGCCACTGGTTTGCAGTCAGGGACAGCATCAAATGTTTCTGACTCCGATCCTTTCCTGACCGGAAATGTATTGAGAACAATGTTGTGGAATGGCATTCCCAGCAGCAAAACAATCAAAAGAAAACCAAATAAAAATGAAAAAGAATGGTGCTGGCTCCACAGGCCTGTGACACTGAATGGAAAAAAATATATATATATTGCAAAAAGCTCACACTGGGAACACAAACAATAAACCCCTGCAAACGCATACATTATAAAGCCAGATTTATAAATTGGCCTCAGCCCAACAGCAGGTGTCTAACAGCAGTAATCAAATGCATGCTCCAGCAACATATAAGCCACTTGTCGAAAGGCCAGTGTGTTTGATGAGGCAAATATAACGCCAGTACTGACGCATCTGTGGGAGCACTTTAGGCGGAAGCAATCAAATGTTAACTGTGTGTTCTACAGCATTAGGCGGCCCTGTTGCTGTCGTTGGAGCGACTGCAGTCATTCGGAACACACTGTCACTTGCACATTCACAGAGCACACGGTGTGTCTCGTCACCTCTGATCAAAGGGTCTTTAAGACAGACCTCTGAAAAATGATTGGTAGTTCAGCACCCTAGAATTACCATTCACCATGTACAGTGTATCTGAAGGGAGTAAATCATTTTTTTTCTATATGGGCTCAGTGCTATGCATGACTCCAAGTGAACTTGCTACAATATTCTAAGAATCCAGCCCAGGGAGTTGATGTTAGTGTCATGGAGATGGCCAGAGCCACCTTCAATGATGTGTCGAGTTAAAAATAGCAAGTAAGATAAGGCTGTCATGTCAATCAGCGATGGTTGTGGGTTGGCCCCCTTAAAATTATCATTTTGAGAGACTGGCTGGTAGCTGAGACACTCACCCCTATGCTACATTGTTAAAAACGTTGTCTTTGAAATCAAAGTCCCAGTTTGGTTGTTGATAATTGAAGCCACTGTGGTCATTTGGCCCAGATTCATTCATATCATCATGTGTGAATGTAGTTGCTGTCGACATAAGGTTCAGTTGTTTTTTCCTGTTCACTTTTTGTGTTACTGAGAGCCCTGCCTTTACAATCCATGTGTACGACATAAATTGCAGGTGGGACTAAAGTGGGGAACAACCAGAGGAAAAGACCTGATTTACCATATATAAAGCATTGCCTTACAATTCTCATCTACTATCCTTGTCTTACTAAAGCAAGAAATTCACTTACAGGTTTCCTAATGAAGGTGCATTTTAAGCCTTTTTAAGCCAAATCCAAGGGGAACAATTAAATGTATGTTCGTGATGCAAAATGTAATCTTCCAGCAAGTGAATCTAACTCTCTGTGGATGATTTAGATTGCTTGTTCAAACCAGTTCTTGAATACTACAGAACCATTTGAATAGCATCACTGCCAAGCTCCTCAAAGCACTTTGAGGAGCACAACTCAGTATTGTATCAAATGGGATCTACATAAAACAAACTGTATAATGCAAGCTGTATAATGCAACATATTTCTCCATGGATGCGCACTGTAGGATACCACAAGTTGTGAACTAGCAATGTAATGTCCCACCGGAAGAATAATTAGTTCTAGGCATGCAACAACTGTTGTGGATTAATGTTTTATGGAGATTAATTTTCATAATGATTCAGCAAAATTCCCTGATCAAAATTAGTGGGGTCAGTGGAGCTCAAACATATCTAATTACTGTGATTTAGAGAGAAATGGACTGTAAGATTACAAAATACATTTTTAAAAAAAAATGATGTTAATGAATTCCATTGTTAATAAATCACTAAATAAAATAACAGAACTATGTAAGTATAGCTATATTGTCAGGGCTCAGGCAAGGACTCAAACGCAGACACGAGAGCTTCAGGTTCCAAGGGGCTTTATTGAAGGCATCAGGCGAAATCGCAAAACCAGAACAGGCAACAGGTCGGTAACAGGCAGGCAGTCCGTGGGCAAAACCAGGGTCGAAAACAGGAACAGGCAAGGTCAGGAACCAGGCAGGCAGGCAGGCAGGCAGGCAGGCAATCAGAGCAAGGCAGTGAGCAAGGACCAAGGTAGGACTTACAGGCAGATCCACAGCAGGGACAAAACAGGCATAAAACACTGCAAGCTAGCAACAGGGCTGGAACAAGCAGGGTAGATATAGGGCAGGGCTGATGAGGAGATGGGATGCAGGTGTGCAGGCAAGCAGGTGGAGACGATCAGGTAATCAGGTGGGCGGAGACAGGGCGGGGAGCGGGGCAGGGCTGGAACACAAGGAAAAACAGTAAACAGAAGCACATGGACCACAATGACAGATGGGGGAACAAAAACACGACAGCTAGGGGCCGGAGTACTGACATAATAGATAGATATATATAAAATTACAGTAAGCATGTCATAAGTGTGTTGTGCCATGTTAAACCCAACAACACAGGACACAGAAATATATTCTTTTGTTAAGGGGTTGTATTCTGATTGCTGGGTCTCCTCGTTGAGCCCAGCGGTCGCTAGGAGAATGGACTTTTCTGGGTGCAATTACTTTACAGATTTTACAATACTCAGCTTTGGTTTGATCTCACTTTCCAATTGTCAAACCTTCCAACTAAAGAAAATACAATTGAATTCCAAAATAAAATACGGCAGTGGACTGATTCTACAAAAGAAAATAAAAAAATCCAAAACCATGTCAATTCTCACATTAACATTCACAGCTTGGTATGAAAACTCTTATTAACATCATACTGTTATACTCACTGCAACCACGTGCTAGAGATGGCCGTGCAAGTAGTGCACTTTTTCTGCAGTTTATTCAAAGGCAACAACCTACTGCCTGCTCTAGCATACCAGACCGGGATTCTTTGCACAGCGTAATCTTCACCCATATTTCTTTGTTTCACTCCAAAGATTTTGAAAAAAAAGACTTCTTTTTTTTTCAAGACGGGGCGCATAGGAAGCGCATCATAATCAGGGTCTTTCACTAAAAGGGGCAGCGCCGACCTGACACTACCTATACGCAGTATGTCTTATCACTTGGCTACATAACTAACACACCAGTACCCAGGTGCATCAACTAAGCAAAGGTGCTTTAGCTTAGGTCATGTCTGTGGTAAGTCAAAAGCACCTCAGCCTGTTTGCACATTTCTACCCTACGAAACCTGACTTGGTGAAAAGTAGTGCGATATTAATTTCTCCCCTTAACAGGCTGGATGTTTTTCATGAGTGGAACATCAGAGGAGGTGGGTTTCCTTGAATCTGAGTTCACATTTAATGACAGCCGCAATTCCAACAGTCTTGTGAAGAGTATCCCGAAACCACCATTTTAAGCAAGGAACAGACTGAAGAACACTCACATACTTTCAAGTGTTAAGGAGGGTCATCCACTCTGCCTTTGCTGTGGTGAGACAATATCTCAGGAAAACTGCTGAAACTTTTGAATTCCTGCTGCATAAACATCACCGAAACAAAATCTCAGAAGAAATGTACCTTCTATTGGCGCCATGACCCAATCAATGACAGCGTCCAAAAAAGATGGAAATGGGGCTGCACGGCGGGAAAGAACAATTTACCCAGCAAAGTCAGGTAAATTAAATAGTCTCACTCAGAAGGGAGAGAAAATAGAAGTCTCAAATCAGCTTCACTTCAGCAGCAGGTGTCGTACAGTTGAAATCAAATGTATACTGAAGCAATACACAAACCGATGGTTGAGAAACTAGCTCTAGCACAGGGGAGTGTAACTTTGCACTGACACATAATGGTATAGGGGGAAATAAAAATGTTAACTGCATGTCCAACAGTATGTCCAACAGTAGGGGAACATAGCACTGAGGCAACTTGCAGTGTTTTGGTCTCATGTTGACTCTTCTTTCACACAGCACAATACATCCTCTTGCAGTGACTTACCATTAAAGGGTAACTAGGACTGGTGTCTGAAAAATGAAATAAAGTGTTCAGTTTAAAAACTTAAACAAAAATAGCAAAGAAAATAAGCAACAGTTAAACAGTGTTTCATATTTAGTATTATCAGTACTGTTACAATAACTTAAACCCATTAGCCCCTTCTTTGCACTTTCACAGGCCTGACTCCACATTCCTGTGTATGGTCCCTTTTGTCATGTACTTAGTGATTATCCCATTAATCATATTGATTGACTGATGGAATGAGCAAACTGCATCACTATATTTATTCCCTAGGTAGATGTCTATATCAGGCTAAAATATCCAGTTATAGAGCTAGATTATTGAAGCAATTTGGGTTACGCACTGTGTCCATTACATTGCAGTTGCTTAGCAGAGGCTCTCATCCAGAGCAGCTTACTCAGCTCACAGTTTTTACATTACCCAATTTGTACAGCAGGATATTTACTGAGGCAATTTGGGTTAAGCACCCTGTCCAAGTGTACAACAGCAGTGGCCCACCTGATAATAACCTTTACGTTAGGAGCCCAGCTTCTGCTAGACTGTGTACCCCAGAAAAGAAGAACTGTCGCCCAGCTGGGAAGTGAAGCAGTCTTCAAAACTCTGCTACTGCGTGGCTGTGTGGTGCGCAAGGCACGGCCACTGGAGGAAGACTCGTTTAGGAGAGAACAAGTCGGACTCAAGTGAACAACAGCTGCACTGAGCTGCAACTTGGATAAAAAATAGGAATATCATCACAAACCTGTTCAGATGCTGTTTGCATGAGCTTTGCACCTTCCTGACATTGTTGTTCAAGTTTGCCGTTTGAAGGTGTACCATATTAGTTGCCCTATAGGCTGTAATTGTACAAATCTGATACTGTGTACTAGTACTGTGTCCTCAAACAGACCTTGCTCTCAGCTGAGAACTGTCTCATTGTGGAACAGTACACATCCTGTCCCCGTACTGTCGCTATACTTGCTGTAAGCACTTTTGTAAGTCGCTTTGGATAACAGCGTCTGCTAAATAAATAAATGTAAAATGTAAATGTAAACATTGCATTTGGAGTTTTGTGTTTTGTATGTTTGAGCATTGTTAAGGACGCTGCAATGCATCATCTAGCGGAGTCACCCTTCAGTGGTTTACCTGCAAATGGCTGCAGTCACCTGATGGACAAACATAAAACTACAGTCAAAGCCTCAAGGTATTATGATATCAGAGGAGAGGAGCGATAACACGGTTCAAACACAAACTCTGTTCACAGAAAAAAGACACAAAATGAGACTGGAATGGCACTGATTCTGAACGTGCCATTTTGACAAAGCAATGGGGAGTGAAAGGCTCCACTCAGCGTTCTGAGAGAACTCTTCCCTCTTGTAATTATTTTACAATATCAATCATTCACCGTTATCCTCGATGGCTGTCTGTGACTGCACCATGCATTTTTGACAGACTGTGTAATGAACATCAACAGGGTGATGGAGTTGTTTTTGCTGAAGGGAGGGAGAGCAGCTCTACAGCAATATGCATTGTCCTCGACTGTATCTCCTGCTACAACATGACAATCCATAGCAGAAAAAACCTCACAAAACAGTTAACCCAGACTCCTCTTCTAAAAAAGAAAGTTACAACCCTACCCATTTCCCCAGCAGGACAAGCAATAGCCTAGCCCATCAGGATCGACCCAGCTGTGGCTTCTGACTAGACCAATCTTATTCACAGTATGTCAAGGCTTATTCAGTTTTTGGTATGAAAATGCATCTGTGTAGTCTTCACTTATTTAAGAGCATTTTTTATCTTATTTTATTTCACTTAAAGCATGTTACATTCTTCATTCAGCTTTCCCTTGTGTATTTTGCATGCACTTATTTCACTTATTTATACAACATTATTATTTAAGTTGGAATATTTGTTCAGAATCTCTACCTTTTCTCACCATTGACATATTTTGAGTTTATATACAGTATAGTTAGGTGTGGCCTAATGGAATATGACCCCTGTGGAAACACAGCTGGAAATGCCATTGTAGCCTCACTATGCCTCACTGCTGCTGCTGATAGTGATGGTGATGATGATGAGAATGGAGTGAATTTATACAGCATTGTGATAGTGCTGGCTGACGCACTGCACCAAAAATAAATAGAAGGAGCAATATTTCAAAAAAAAAGTCATTTATTAAAAAACACACCACAAAATAGAAACCTGCCTGAGCCAACCCACAGATGAACAAATTCTGCCTCAGCCCCAAACACCTGTATTTAAAAGCAAGTTAACTGACAATGGGCGCAGGGGAAGTTTCTTAACTAATGGCTTGTCAAAGAAGTCACAATTACACAGACACAGACAATAAAACAATTACAATGAGCTGGTTTGCAATGGAGCTGACAGTGTGAGCTCAGTGATGGATGAAGAGGCACATGTAGTAGACAAGGATCCTTGTGAAACGTTCACAAACACTTCACAACACATACAGGTAACAATCACACAGTCAATCAACAGTTTTTGGGGACAGGTGAAGGCTCTTCCTTCACACTTCCTTCCCTCTCTCCCAGTCTCACAAGTGTGAAACACAAACTGGTGGCCTACACTGTCCAATGTGTCCACGAGCACATCCCTGCTTTGTTTTCCCTGCTGACCTGAGCAGGGAAATCATGGGTCCCACCATGATGCAGGGCCACCGGACAAGGGGAACTTTTTCCTCCATCTGTGCAGCCAGCCAGCCCTTGCCCCAGCCATGTTCAACCTGGGGGCAACAATAGCTCACCCCCTGGCTCTAGCCAGCCTCTCTGGGCTTCCTATTCCCCATGCAGGGCTATAGAGTGGGGTCTTACTGGTCACAGAGAACTTCCTCTCCAATCCTGTGGAATGTTCCCCATTCTGACGCACCTGCACAGAGCTCACCCTCCTGGCCTTGAGTGAGCTTGCCTCCAAGCAGCCCCCTTACCCAGACAACCAGGTCAACAGATACCTGAATATATGCTTAATCTAGTAGAATAAAGCAAATATTCATGTGAGTATTTGGCTACTTTCATTTACATTTATTCATTTGGCAGACGCTTTTATCCAAAGCGACTTACATAGGTTACAGTTCTTTACAATGTTATCCATTTATACAGCTGGATATCTACTGAGGCAATTGTGGGTTAAGTACCTTGCCCAAGGGTACAGCAGCAGTGTCCCAGCGGGGATCGAACCGGCAAACTTTCAGTTACGAGTCCTGCTCCTTAACCACTATGCTACACTGCCGCCCCTTTTCAGACATCAGTTGCTCCATAAAATTGTCCATTTATGTGACTGTTTTAGTCACTACACAAAAACACACCCAGAGTGAGGCATGAAATCTCAATTCAAGATTATCTATAATCCAGGAGTAGGCTTCTGGGTCTGAGAAGAACAGCAATGGTGCAAATTACAATGAAAATAGGCCTACTTTCTTATTCAGTGTAAGAGTTGTTCTTATTTAGTGTAAGTGGAGGAGACTTGCTTTAAAAAAAGTTCTGAACCTATTGGCTGGAGCTAATCTCTCCAGAGGAGGCTTTCCTTTCTTTGTATTCTGCATCCGTACTCTGCAAATAACTCTTGAAAAAAAGGGTGACAAGTGAAACAGTGATTAGACAGACTGAGTAGTGACACATTTGCTAGCAATTCCTAAACTTGTAGCCTAAATGTTTGGCTTCTCTTCTTTCTGTTTGGTGCTTTCAGAGACTATGTGTCTTATATTTATGCAAATTCAGAGCAGTGAGTGACACATTATTAACAAGTGAGAGGTTTTGCATGCTCATCATGGCTTTTTGCCTGCTTGGGCAATTGGACTAATGTGGTTTTGCTACTGTATTGCACCTAGCCTTGCCTTGGAAACTTACATTGCTTAAAACTGTGTGGCTGACTCAGGGATTGCAATACTCCATGTAATACACCCATTTACACCTTGAGTCATTTCACTATATATACCACCACAAATTACAAGATGTGTACATTCATTCATTGGTGGGAAAGGTAACCTGAAACAAAGGAATGAATTAAACCCAATAAACACCAGAGAAAGCAGATCCAGCAACACACATATCAATGCTTTCTATAACTACTCTAAGCTTCACTTTACACAGTGTCTCTCATCCCTGGTCCAGGGGACCAGCTATGCATGCGGGTTCATCTTCCAGCTGAGGTCTCTTAATTACCATTGATAAATTGTTAATTGAATACTGATTTGCATTTGAGATCGCTTAATTAGTATCTGTTCTCAGCTTGTTATTACAAGCAAAGTTTGTTCATCTAAAACAAGATTACAAGTAAAAGTGTGTGTGGAAGTGTTCTCAATTTTCTTGAGCCCCCCCCAATGAAGTAGGTCATACAGTTAGATATCCAACTTTATTAATGAAGAATTAGTTGAAGAGGGTCTTGAAAAATTAACAGAACAGGCCACATAGGTGATTATGGATAACAGAAGGAGCTACCTTATATTTTAATGAAATTATTCCTTCTTGAACAACTAGGGATGCAACAATATATCTAATTCTGCGATATTGCGATAAAAAAAATGTCTCAATACCGTCATGGGACTGTGACAAAATCTACCAGGATATTGCATGGTTATTTCGCTAGTATAGCTGCATTCTACTATCTCTCCTTGTCGAAAATTGTATTGTTTTTAGGGTTGTCAAAATAACGCGTTCATTTCAATTAATTAATTATAGAAAAAATAATGTGTCAAAAATGAATGCAGATTAATTGCACTCTATGATGCCCCAAATTTTGGACATGCTTAGGTCATGGCTGGCTACTTTTATTTTATTTTATTAAAGAAGGAGTTTTTCATTTTTTTATAGCGCAATAAATATTGTATCATGGACTTTTTATCGTGGTATTATCGTACCGTGAGTTTTTGGTATCGTTACATCCCTATAAACAACTGTTTTCTACATTTTACCACATTTTGCTGGTACAGCTTTAAGAAAAGGCAGTGTCTCCAGTGACCAGGGTTAAGAGATCCTGCTTTAAAAAATATACAATAGATAACCTATAGCATATACTGTATTTTAGACTCTTAACCATCAGTGGGATGCAAAACAAACTTTTATTGAAAAAACTTTTATTGATAGAGGAAATTCCAAACAGATAACAAATGAATCAGAAGAAATATAGAATAAGACACAAAAGTATTTTTTTTTTCTTGAAGCATTTTTAAAAGCCATGTCTGGAAACACCCCCCATCCCTGCCCCCACACCCCCCAAACCCCCCCCCCCCCACCCCACACACACACACACACACACACACACACACACACACACACACGAGCACAGGACTGCAGGGTTCCTGGAACTTTCTTTCAGAGCACTGATAACGCATAATTTCATTCTAACTATTACCTTGCTTTTGTATTTCTGTGTAATTAGCTCTTCGGGAACCTTCAGGTAATTGCTAGTTAGTATTGCAATGTTACCATATTTTGACTGTATTGCCCCTCCACTCTAAGCTGTGACGTAAAGTACAACAGCAGGGCTTCTCTGTTTGAGCTGCTCAAATAAGCAGTTAGAACAAGCGCTCGTAGAGGATTGATGGGGGTTCTGATGCCCCGTTGCCTCAGTGTCTATGCCCTTGTCTTCCTCTGATTGGGTGCTGATCAGATGCAGGTGTGTACCTGTATAAAAGTGATGCAGGTGTGCCGCATAAAAGGAGTGGGCGAGAGTGAAGGACAGAGTTGTTCTATTTCTGCTTTGCTCGCCAGACTCTCACTCCACTCACTAGCTTGGTACCTGCCCACCACCCCTACATTTCAAATGTTCATTTTGTCATTTGTTAGTTTCCCAGGGTGGCAGTGCTTGTTCGGTTTGTTTGGTTTTCGGGGCTTTGGGTCCACTTTCCCATCATAGGGTGGGTCTTTCCACCACCACCCCCAACCCCCCCCCCTTTTATTTAACTTCTTGTTTTTACCATCGAGCCCAGACTTCTCCTCATTTGACCACATTCCTTGCCACACCATGTTCTTAATATGCGAATAAAACACCTCATCTTCCACAGTTAATCCTTGTTGTGCTTCAGTATTTGCCCAGTTTTGAAATAAGGGATTTTATATCACACATTTTTCTATGTTGTACTTAATTGCTGTCTTAGGTTATCACAACACAGAGTGCTTTGGACCACAGCAGAACCAAAATAGTACTTTATTTTACACTGCCTATTACCCGGCTGTCCTGTCACATAGATTACTGTATACTACTAAATGTGAATGATGGATGCTATTCTCTCTCTGTGTAAAATGCATGGCAAGAGCCAAGCCAGCCATTTCACTGAGGAGTAACACAGCTTATAAAAGGAGTATAAAACAGATATAAACAATTCAAAACAGTTTGGTTTTCCACTGCGTGCACCCACATGTGTTGTAACAGCGGCAGTCTACACGTAAGTGGATCTTCAGAGACCAAGAGATTCATGTAAGTGTGCATGTTCTGACTTGTATTGATATTATGGTTGTAGAAAGTGCTACCAAGTGCACTGTAAGCTAAACTAAACTAATCTAATGACACAGGACAGCCAGTGGCACCAAAGAATAATCCGATAAGGCCTTCTGACACAGAAAGGCCCAGTGGCTAAAGTGCAATAGGGTAAATGCCACAGCATACAGTGGTAGCAAACAGGTCATCGATGTCCTCAACAAAGGTGGTCTGGAAAATGCGTGGCCTGAAGTTTGAGCAGGAAGAAAATGTGCAGTGATCCCATGTGACACTGAATTTCCACTCTTAAACCCAGTTTTAATCAATGCCAACACCAGCACCTCCTCTGCTCACACAGCCAGTAAGAGACGACATAAGAGAGCCGAGATGATGGCCTCAATTTAAATGTAAATACTGTGTGAGGGACAGGGCTGTGTTGTTTGTTGTGTGTGTGTGTGTGTGTGTGTGTGTGTTGGGGTAGGATAGGATGGGGGTCCTGCAGACAGAATAACCAATGTGTTTACCTACAGAAACCATTTCCCACCAATGTGTCCCACAGGCACCACCAGCCCTGAGATGAATTGTCCAATTCCCCCACAGGCAGCTGCAGAAAGATTCAGGAATGCTCTCTCTCTCTCTCCTTCTCTGCCTCTCTCCCCTCTGTCATTCGCTCACCCAAAGCACGCAACTCCCCTTGGATCAGTACCTGAGATCCAGATGAAAAGAGAAATTTGACAGGGTGGTTGGACTCCTCCCCCTCTCGCCTGGGGAACAATTTCAAAGCTCCTGCTGCCGAAAAGGTCAAAAGGAGGATCTGCAGCAGCAGGACTGCGTTGGAGGCCGCTGCCTCTTTCAGTTTTCTGTCAGATTTCCTAGCATCCTTTCAGTTTTTTTTTTTAGATATAGAGCATTTAGATATAGAGGAAAGCCTCTGTGTTAGGAGATTAGCACCAGGCAGGCCTCCCTGTTCTCACTTAGCTCTCTGTTTCCAGGCCAAAACCTTTTTGATTTTACTTATTTTAAATAAATATTTTAAATATTGTACATTATTATTGCATGTGGGTGGACACTTCAGTAGGCTGGACATGTGGGATGACTGTGTTTTGTTCTGGACTAACAAACTGTGATGCTGTTTCAACATTCACATTTCAAACAATTTGCATTTTTAATGAAGTGAATACAGAGCCAGCTTTTGTGGGGGTTTGCTTATGGATGCACAGGCGTACCCCTAAAATTAAAGTGGATGAGCTGTGTTCTTCTTGCCCCTGTATGTCCTACTCCATTGCTTATTGCAACTCACAAGTGTTGACAAATGCTGGAGAGAACTTTTTAGACTCAGCCTGGGTGAGACTGGTCTAAACGCAGTTATACTCCAGCAGATTTGACTGTGCTTTTTGGGTTTCTCATTGTTAAATGTCATGTCTTTAATGTTGTGCTGTAAAAATTGTCTGAGTCCAGCTCCACCAGAGTTGGACTTGTAGACTTAGCACTGGGAAAGCGAAACAGCCATGTGACTACCAGGCAGTATTAAATGGATGACAGAGCTCTAAAAGGCACAGAGATTACAACTGATCAATTATAGAACTGAAATAGTTTGCCTATTGTTTGGCAGAAAAGAATTGGTTTTGACCAGTATGCTCATGCTCTATGAATATCTTGACCTGAAATGAGTGATAAATATGTGAGATTACTGGTATTTTTGACATGTCTTTGTTGTTGCATTTTAGATTTGTGTGTGCATCTCATGTAAGGTCTGTAGGTTAGACAGTTGTACGTGACAACTTCCAGATCTGATGGCTGAAGACACCTTTCCCCTTTTTGGAAAAAAAATGTCTGTTTTTCTCTCTCTCATTGACACTCTCCAGGGGCAGAGCTGTTCCATGTAGTGTACCTCTGTACATGACACATCTCCAGGCTGAATGTATTGATTGGCCATTGTTTGCAGGCTGGAATGAGGGGTGCCTCTAGGCATGTTTACACACAACCAACAGCTCCTGCTCGCTATGAAGAGGTGATCCTCTCATCAAGGGGAGGGCTGAAGGTAACAGGATGAGAGCCCTCCTCCTCAAAGGCCCCAAGGTGGTGTGTGTGTGATTGGGGGGGGATCTCCCATCACCATTGGAAACCCTCAGAGTGTCATCCCATTTGCCCCGACATTGGAGAAAGAGTGAATACGGGGACCAGTTAACAGAGAGGCAGAATTCTCTTGGTATGTTGGGTCTCCTCAAAGCACTGCCAAGGCAGATGTGGGAGACAAACATCTCCTCTGCATACATCTTTGACACAGCAGCTCATTTAGGGAGAGATTCAGACAGGACAGAAAAAGGGAAAAAGGTCAATCATGCAGGTAGAAGGAGGGGAAAAAACTACATAATTAAATTCATTGTATGTGAGAACCTATCAATGATTGTGTTTATGCTTTTTATGACCACATATATGAGTAATGTTGCACATTTTAAAAAGAAAAATAGTACTATTATTAATAATTCATAATTAATATTAATAATAGTACTGCAGATTTGGTCTGAAGATCACATGCATCCAGAACATCCTTCACAGATCGTTGAAGGAAAGGCTTTCCCTCTTGCCATGACTACCAGTATAAGAATGAGTTTATCCTGTTGAGGTAAGACTATCCGTTAAAAGTAAAAAAAAATAAATATCTATAAGTAGTAAATGTTTCATTAACATTTTTACAGACACAAGAATTTCATCACTAAGGATTCTGCCTAGTACTGAAATAATTATTGAATCCTGTGAATCCTGAAATAATAAGACAGAATATAGGCTTAAATTTAAAAGCCATTCAAACTGACAAGTAAATGCAACTGTTACTTTTTTCTTCACAAAATTTTTGCAAGCTCAGCAATCACCAAAATGAATGAAAAATGGTGGGTGGACAAACAATGACATCATTTGGATCTTTCGTCTCTTTCTTCCACTTTGAATTTGTGGTGGTGGCTTGCAGTTGCAAGGAACTTGATTATCTAGCTACTCCTACTGTAAACCTGAAAACGTGCAAACCTGAAACAGAGCACAGAGGTTAATAGTAATAAGGAGGTTAATAATATAAAAGAGTATAATAGAGGTTAATAATGATTAATGGTTGAATATTTTGATTTGTATGCTGCTCTGCATATATTTTAAACAAAACCATTGTAGAAACTGGCATGGCACATTTTTTGTGTATGTCATGCACATCAGACATTGTATTAAACATCATTGATTTGAAACTCAGCATTGCAATCTTTTGCTAAATAACTTGAACCACAAAATCCTTCAACAGGATTGTCAGGCATTGATCCTGCTTTCTCATCTGTGCGAGGATAACGTTTCTGAAGGCTGGCTCAAAATTCAATTTTTTCAGGCAGAAAAGACTAAAATAGGGGATTTTGTCAAATATTCATAGAATATACATAGTGAGTAATACACTAAATTAAATGATACATTCAGATATAATAGCAAATCATGTTCAGTACAAATACTCAGTCCTAAGACACAGAATGAAGCAAGAATGACAGCACTTGGAGAAAAACAAGACTCAAATCAATCTTCAGGCAGGTGTGCATTTAAGTACAGAATAGCTAAGACACTGCACACACACTCAAAGGGTAAAGTAAATAACTCACACATAGCTCTCCCTAATAACTTCAGCTAAGGACAATGACAAAGTCAAATAAGACTTGGAAACTAAGACTAAGGAAAATGCCTACAAATGCCTCATAGACCGCCACTCTTCCCCCCTCCCCCCACATAAATGACAATAAGTGCCCTAATGGTCCACAATGGTACTCCTGGCCTTGCATTTTTATGCATTACCTGCCTCCTTTTATGACTGCCTCACTGGTAATAATCCAAACTGACCATAAAGTTATATTCATCTCCAGCAAGTGATTCCGGCTGAATTGCACGCATCTGCATAAAGTCTATTCAAGTCATGAACAATGCACGACATTTCATGAACATTACCCAAGATCTGTTGTTCCTCAAATGCAAACTTCACCATAGCTGGCATATATCAACACTGGGATTACCTACTCCGAGGCAGTTGTTTCATGAAAGATTTATATCTCAATAGAGGTGCATTTCCTTTCAAAGAGACTTGCCCAATAGAACCATAAATTATGCAGGAGGCAGTTTTGTTGGAAAGGGTTCATCTAGGCGGACACCCACTGCGTTTATTACACCCCAAGTTTTCCATTCAATTTCATTATCCACATTAGTCATTCTGCTGTAATAATATCTGGGCTAATAAAGAATTGCACAGCCGGCAAGACACACGCAGTACAACTCTCAGGTGTTAATTTTGAACATGAAATGATGAATAAATCCTATTTTTATCTTCCGTGCGCAGTGAGAGAAAGAGGATGCTCTGACAGGTTTGGCTCAAAAACAAGCCAGCCTGATTTTTCATCCAAATAATTAAACAACACAAAGTCGGTATACGGATAATGCCACTACCAAACCTGTAGTCCACCATCTGAAAAGTTTGCTTACAAAAGGCCACCCCATAATGTGCCGTCACATTGAAACTGCAAAAATGGAGGACAGATGTATATATTTGAAACAGGTGCATTACGTTACATCTTCTTGGTCAGGACACTGGTCTCAATGTGGCGGAGCTCTCCACTGCCATGAAAGACAAGGAATCGTAGCAAGCCATCATCCAGCCCACTGCACCAACATAATCAAGTAAGCATTGTTCAAGTAAGAACAGCTACCCCCTATTTCAGCAAGGTACTTCTACATTTATTGATAGGATGTATATGCAAACATATATGTAAGTACAGACATTGACACACATGTGTGTACAAATTAGAGTTCTAATAGTGAATAGTTTTGGTGTTCCCCCTCCCACAGCGTTGTCCTGCTGGTGCTAATTTTCTGTTAGTTAATAGGCATGATTTAATGTAGGTGTTCACATTGTTCAATGCGCCAATTTTTTTTTTCCTGTGCTAAACAACAGAAACCGACAACCGTTTGAGTGAGGAATGAGACGAAGTTAATTATTGCTCTGGCTCAGGGTCCCAGGCTAAATCACTGAGCGGCCGTATTACCGGTCCATTACCAGCACGGCACCAGGAGACTGAGGGGGAGGGGCTGGCTGGTGAAGCGAAGCAGCAGCTGAGGTGAGATTGCGGGCAGGAGTCTCGGGGGGTCCCCCGGGGGCATCCTTCAGACGAGAGGCTTAATTGGTCTAAATTATAGTGAGGAGGCAGACAGGCACTGGGCCAGCAGGTAACTGCTCTCATGTCTAAGGGCCTATAACAAGGCAGAGCGCTCTTTCCCGCCCCCTCAGCCTGGGAGGGGTGACGATGACGTTCGTCTCCTGGCGAGTGAGTCAACCACACCGCCCCCATCATGTTTGCTCGGGCGGGGAGTGGCGCCATATTGGTACCGAGGGGCATGGTGTTGTTGGTTGGATTTGTGCAAGGTGGTTCCAAAATGTTCTCTATTCAGTCATGAGTGTGTTGGAAGCCCTAGGAAAAATGTGGTTTTGAAACAATATAACACCTTGGACATGGAGCCACTAATGTATTTGATGGATGAGGAGAAACTGGCAGGCCCAAGTACCCCTGCTACCAATGATTAGATAAACTGTGTTCCGTTTTAGAAGCATAGCTCATATGCAGATAAAAAGTGGACCCCTCTAAGTGGAGAAATCTTTGGTCTTCTGCTGGAATCAGATATCAGTAGTATTTAAACACACATCAGACAGCCCTTTGCACAGTGAATAAATGAAGTTCTGTCTGCTGGTGTTTCTGAGAGGTTGAGCACGAATTTTTCACTAACATTAATAAAGGGGGATTCCACCACAAAATCACAGTTTGAAATGTGATGCGCAGTTCTTATTCTCATCTCCTTTCATGCTTCAAAGTAAAGCCAGAATTTTAAATATGACGGATAACCTCAATGAATCTGTCACTTGGACAGAACTTCTTGGTGATGCTTGGAGTCAAAACTGTGCAGAAGAGCCTTTTTTGTGTGGGTTACTGGGATGGAACAGCTCAAAGCATCCACCCTCTCCCTACATCTGAGTGATGTGGGGATGGGAGACAGTAAATGGAATTGTGGGGCTAAGATTTCTGCCCAATTTATTTCTTTAGTCTTTTGCCATCTTTGGATGGTTTTCTGTACTGATGCAGAGGAATAATCCGTAATTCTGTCACCTTGCGTAGTACACGGCATGACGATCTTGGGGGCGAAGCTGCCAGGTTCTCTGGGGTTGCATACAAGCTGTTCAGCACAGTGAAGCACCATTAAATGAGCCCTCAAAGGTGCCAAACTCTCACAATCCCCTCTGACGTCAGGCTCGACTCATAACCCTCCTCACCTGTAAAAAAAGTCAAAAGTAACATACAAGTGCATTTCAGTTCTTGTTACGTGTTGACCGTCCTCCGCACCGACGGAACGCCTGACACTAGCTTCGCAGGTGCGCAGTTGTTGCCGTGGTGACTCCTCTTGTAGCCAATTTGGAAATAAATTACTCCATCAATCTCGCTGGTGGGTTGAAAATTAATGCTGAGAGGAGCGCAGCGTACAGGGCGAACCCAGTTACACCCCAATTGATTCTGAGAACGTGGGGGCCGTCTTCTGGCCCCCCATGGGGAGGGGGAAGAATAAACTCATCCGTGCTTTTCTGTGAGGTGGACATAAAGGCATCATTCATTCCCAAACTGATTCTACGTGACAACGGAGCCAAAATGATGAATATGAGGTTGAGGCAATTGAAGGTGAATTGAAGTGACAGTTTCTGCTGTATCCAAAAAGACTGGTGCTGACTAAACAGAAGTTGGGAAAATTCTCTTCAACATACATGTAGTCTGTTATTAATATCATCCCCATTCACATATTCCCTTTTTGGGTGTTTTGTAAAATCTTTTTTTTTTTTTAGCATTTTTTGTTTGTTTCAGCTCCATTTTCTTTCACTTTCAGCCAGAACACCAAAATGAAATGTTTTGTTACCCCACCAACAAGTAACAGCATTCTGTTCTATTAATAACACTGTCCCTATGGGAGCAGTGCCCTCCTGCTAATGCCTTTGTTAATGGCCCATTACTGCTGCTTGCAACAATAAGCTTGTTACATACTGCTGACACCACCCCTCAGAAAAGTCTAAAATGCACTGTGCAGTCAGGCTGTCTGAAATGCATTGCGCTCCTGCTGCCAAGAGGAGGTGGGGTGGATCATACTCTGACAGGGTTTCCTACAAAAGACGGAGTGGGGTGAGCACATTGACCGTACCAGCTCTAAAACTCCATGTGAGGTGAGTGCCATAATGTGAGTCTCAGTTTAAGGGGGGAAAAAAAGTTATTTTGAAAAATGTCATGTCCTGAAATAGCAGGCTGAGCATAATGGAAGTTTAATAGCTGAAGTTTGGGTGGACAGGAAATTCCTGTATTCATGCCTACTCTCCCCAAATGAATCCAAACCAGCAAATGATGCATATAAACCACCTACTAACCTCTTCTTCACATTGCATCATTTGCCTGTGAATCTCACCTCCTCCTGTCTCTGCCTTTTGTTCTTCTCCTCCAACCTGCAGGTCTCTGTCCCAGGCAATGTCTTCTACCTGGTTTTGACCCTCTTCCTAGCTGGATCCAGGGTTCTGCTGTCCTTTGCCATTTGGCCTGGACTGACCCTGTCTGCTCCAGAAGGTCTGAAGGGGAGGCCTTGCGTTCATATTAGAATTTCTTGTCCTAGTGAACTGACCTTTGCAAAGGAGCAGGAGGCTTGCCCTGAGTTCCCTGTAGGACTGCCAGGACTGTTGCACAGTTGTGACCCTTAGTTTGAGGCTCCACAAATTTGCATACCGCACTAATGAACTGTATAAAATATTACATCATTCTACATATTGTCTACAGCTTATTTTTGAGGCTGTACACTAAATTTAGGGTCAGGCCAAGGCGAGACTCACTTAGCAGGTGATGCTTACTTAGTAACATGATTGAAAGAGATTCTTCTGCGTTTCCTTTATCAAAATGTGTAAAAACTGAACCAATATTATGGAGTGACCTATTGTCTTCTATGACTTATTATGTCCTACGACTCATTATGTAGTTTTACAATATCGATCCTGAGTGTTATAAAGGAGATCACAGAAGTTACGGATGCAGAGTGTAACAATGTAATCTCGCTACGGGAATACACTAAATGGTCAGGGTCCTGGTGGTGCATCAACCCCAGACTAAACTGAGTAGGACAAAAAAGGTGAATACAGTATAACGTGGAAACAAATGCATTATCGTTTCACCACCCCCAGGTTAACAATGTATAAGGGAGGCAGCCATCTTGTTTCAGTAAATGGTTGTGGGGAGTAAAGCAGTCTGGGGATCTACACAAGATGATGAAAAAGAGAAAGAAAAGAAAACCACATTCTGTTTCATAAATCTTGGTGAGTGGATTGGAAAACAATAACCACAATCTCAATTGCAAACTACATTCAAAAGCATAGAAAATGAAATTAATCTTTCTTTGTCAGTGAGCTGATGGTCTATAGTTCCCATTCCCTCCATTTCTGTGAGTTAAGCAAACAATGAAAGGGAATGAAAAATACTAATAGGGACAAAAATAGCAGAGGTAATGTCTGCATCGCTACCATACATTATATGTGTGACTATTCACTATTCACAGAGTCACCCATCTGTAGCATTCAGTTCACAATTGCAATGCAGTCAATAGGCAGGGAGGGGTACTGCATTCAAAGCAACAGAACACAGTTTTTTCAGTGTTATGACTAAAATATTCTAATGATGTGAATTATGTGCAAATTGTGGGACAGACTAGATGTGATTTTCCTGGATCTATTAAACCCCCACAAAAATGTCCAAAAAAGCATTCTCTACAATCCTGCAGCCTAAAAACCCCCTTCTTTGTTTTTGCTGGGAAACGGTGAAAAATGATTGTTGTAACAATCCACCATTTACAAAGCAATTCAAAAATTGTGAAAAGGTGCCTGGAACACTGTTCTCAACTTGACTTTATTTACCCCCTAAACTGGGAGTCTGCCATCAATAACACACTTCTCAGGCCTCTGAGCTTTGAATTGATTGTGATATACACCTGGGCAGCAGTGTGGTGAGTGTAGGGAGCTGGTCTCCTTATGGAAACCACTTTGATCCCTGGGTGACATGCTTGCTTTGTATCCTTGGGCAAGCTATTTAACTCAAAGTAAATATCTCAGTAAATGTCTCCATGAGTATCCAGCTCTGTACATGTAAAAATATAGGCAAATGCAAAATGGTCTGAATAAGAGTGTTTGCTAAGTAAAAATGCAATGAACATTTACTAGCAGTGAATATCAAGTATGGATTGTACAGCTTCTGTAATCCTACAAGTCAACAACTGAATTCTGTATCAAAAATAAAACTACAAATGAATGCAAGTGGTGCAGGAGGCAACCATAGATCCAAACAGTCAGAGATTCTGAGAACAAACAGAGGAGTCTGGGACATAGAGTTCCATGTTCACTTTGCCTCCATGAATGTGGTATTTGTAGTCTCTTCTCAAGGTGAAGCCTTCAAAGAACCCATGCCCAAAAATATAGCAGGGGCTTCTTGTGTGTGTTAGGGTCATTCAGCATCCAAGATTCCTGGAGCCCTTTTTAAGACAGAAAGAGTCATGAACTCCAAGATGGATCAAGACAAAACACATGCTAAGACATTTGGGGGAAAATTCTGTCTGCAGGAATTTTCTCCAGACAGAAGTGTCAAAACCTCACAATCCTGTGGTGTTTTATAAGTGTAATCCATGCCCGAGGAGGTTTTGCAGTACTGACTACAGGGGTGTGAACAGAGGAGTCCTTTGTGTTTTGGCAATACAATTCAGTGTCTGTGAACAATATGACTTTTACTCTGTGCAGTACAATTAATATTAAAGTTTAATAGTAAAGAAATTGAGCAGAGGAAATTGTCCAATATATTTCTCTTTTGTGTCATATCTTTATTCCTATTTAATCAGAGGTATGGATAAGTATTAACACTGTATGTGGTGTGTGTGTGTGTGTGTGTATGTGTGTGTGCTATGTTCAGATTACAGGCTTTAATACTGAATTCCAAACTGTTGCTCTGATCCAATCTTTTCTGTCTGACTGTGCATATTCATTTCTGAATCTAGCCCACATCCAATAACAGTGTGAAGGCTCCTCCATCCTGAAATGTCCCGCATTTCTAAAAACATCCAAACTGAGTCACATATAAGGTAAAAACCTTGCAGTCTGAATGTAGCCTAAGGCTCACATTTTTGAGCAAAGTGGACCTGACACCAATACAAGCTGTTATTGCACCAGTGGTCCTGATGTTTTTGTTTGTGCTTCTGTGTGAAGACTTGCACGGGTTACCTCTCCCATAGAGTGATTTTCTGAAAGGGCCCTTGAGACTTTCCCCAAGGTGAAGTTGGTGGTAGAGGCTCTGTTAAAACCAGAATGCATGTATGTGAGCATGCATGTTGGTGTAACGGCAGCAAAAGCTGCAACCAGATGGAGTGGAGCCCGGCATGAGGGAAATCCCTGGATCCATCCTTTCTGGAGGGGGAGTGAATGAGGTGGGGGGCGGCAAAAATGCGCATTCACGGGCTTGACCCCAGTACATCCGAAGTGTGAGCAGCCGCTGAGTTTAATAACCTGTCAATAGGTCCATGGTGCCACCAGGGGAGTGGGGAGGGGCATACTGTCATCATTCCTGGAAGGGAAAGAGAGAGGAAAAGAGAGGGAGACCAGTGGGAGAAGGGCTGCTAAAAACACTCCTGACAGCTCTGAGACTCTCCATTTTTTTTATAATGTGCTGGTCCTGATCAGCAGCCCCTAAGGGTGAGGCACCATCCCTCCATTGAATCTGTGTTTTGTGTTGTGTGTAGTGTGTGGTCCAGTGTGGAATGATTCACAGCCCTTTCGGTCAGGTGACCATTTAGGGGAGGGATTCCATGGGGACGCAGGCCCTTATATTCACTTTAAGAGTGGGATACATCTGGGGAATTACTCGCGATATTGAGTGACTTATTTACAGATTTCTGCCTGCTGCGCAGAATAGCAGTAGAGAATTTGAAGATACATCACACCGTGTTGCATGTTGGGATGGGGGCGCCATCTTGTGAGGAACGCGCTCTGTTTACCTGTGCCTGCTACGGTGGTTACCTGCATACCTTTTGTTTTGTTTGGCTAAAAAGTTGTTTAAATCATTCAAATCTGATGGAGAAGGGAAGATATGGAGAAGGGGAAAGAGAAAGAAAAGGGATCTTAGGAGGAGAAATTAAATCGCAATGCCAAGCAACGGTATTTGGATAAACTACTAATGATAAATAACATAAATCCATATGACTTGGCAGCCCAACTGGATTACAGACCCCAATGCACTACCTCCACTCACATACCCGGACATTGTAAATTATCTTGTTTTTGGACTGAGTGCATACACTTTGCATGAGTTTAAAAGTTATAAATCCCTAGAAGCTCATGAAGTTTTGCATTGGCTGGGTGCAAGATCTGCTAATTCACAAGCCAGCAAACTGCAAGAGCACAGACATGCTTGCAAAGGTAAGGTGGCACGCCTCTTTTAGGCCCAATTATTAAACCAAACAAAATACAAAACTTTCAAAAACATTTAGCAATGTGATTGTTTTATTGAGTCATAGGCAGTGGGTTTGATCAGTCTTATTATTAACAAAAAAGATTTGCTATCATCTTGGACCTCCTTCTTACTGCAGCTACTCACGCCTTCCGGTGTCTTCTCATCACCTCCACAACCTGCTTCCCTTCGTTTTTTTTCACGTAGGAAAGTCAAAAAAACGTATTTCATTATCCAGTTTTCTCCCTGAATGATGGTGTGACCTACTATGGCAGTTCTTGATGCAGCAGCACTGACCTACCATGGTGACATTTTTTCAGAATCACGACAGAAAACACAGCCTCCAACTCACGAACAGAAAGGTAGTGGGATCCTCACAAGATGGTGCGTAAACAAAATTCAACACGGCATGACGTCAGCTTCTCATTCTCTGTAGACTGTGACTCTTGCTGCCTGTGAGATTAGTGGAGTGTTTACCTGTGTCGTTGGGAGGGCAGTCGGAGGGAGGAGGGTGGCTGGAAAGGAAAAGACATCTGCTGTGAGCCTTTGTCATTTGTCATTCCATTCTTAAAAAAGGTTTAGGGATGCATTTGATGTTTATTAGTACAGCTAAAACACAACACCTCTGATCTTCTCAGAATCAGCACAGAAACCATTTAAAGTGACTATGTATCCAAGGAACCTGATCTCTTAAATACAAAGGGGGCATTCAAATTCAGTGTGAAATAATCAATACTCTATTAATGCCAGAGATGGCATGACATCATAGGGTTATGACACTGAAAAGAAAAAGATCATAAGGACGTAAAGACATACAAACGTAGCTCTGGCTGTACAGCTCCAACAGAACAGTTCCTGTGACTGTTTGGGACATGGTGCATTCTCTAGTTCAAATGGCATCACAGCAAAATCATACAAGCCATATGGGGTGATGGACTTTCTGTGCTGGTCCATGGACAAAGTCCAATAGCCTCTATTGAGGTCAACATCAGAGAGGAGGGAATAGCCTGGCATGCCATCTAAGATCTCAGTGATGTTACACAGAGGACAGAGGTCATGTTTGGTGAAGAAGTTCTTTTTCTGCTTATTGATACAAAAAACAATAACCTCTGTGCTGCCTACTAAATCAATGGTTGTTATGTTTTTAGTCAGCTAACTGACGATTTACGCTCACCACTCCAAGTCGAATTATATGAATTTTTGTAATTCAAATAAAGTCACTGGGCCCTGAAGAACGGCTATCACTGGTGAGTTTAAGCTGATGAATTAGCTTGCCAGGAAAGTACGAGCCTGCTGGGAAACTATTCTTGTCTTAGCCTTGGATCTCTGACACAAACCCTCCATGGGGAAAGCAACATCAAGTGAACAGCATGCTTTACAGAACCTGTAAGCTGAACAGTCCGATTTAGTGAAATCTCTCTCTTTCTCTCTGTGGACACTTTGAAATGGAATAATAAATCAAAGACATCAAAGCTATATTACCACTGAAGATAATTGGATGTGCATGGATGTCCATGATGTTATTGATATGTAATTTGACTTGTGTATATATTTATTAATATCTTGGTGATATAGCTTTGAATTAACCACAGTATACTTTGTCCACAGCAATAACCTGGGTTTTCCCCTTTATAGTTTGGATGGAGAACCTGACAGGAAAACATATTGTTTATATAAAGAAAGGGCTTCACACTGTCTGTAGATATATGACAGATAAGAGGCTGCCTTGATGTATGTGTTTATTCTACATTAAGCTCAACAAACCAAAAGGATGGAGACAGCGCAAGGCCTCATTCATTATTAAAGGACCATCGCTCTCTGTCAATGTCTTGCATGGATTCCCCTTTGAAATGCAGCACAGGGTGGGCAACATACTGACTCCAGACCAGTATTAGATGTCACAGAGACCATATGTATGGGCTGGGGCTAGTAGTGGGGAAGGAGATCACGAATAGTGGCTTAGGGGTATGTTTCTTGTGGAAAAGGTGAGATTATTTATTAAACTGGCTTGAAAACAAACAAAGCTTGCCTACTACAGCAGCTACAGATACAGAGCATCTCTTGGGCGAAGCTTGTAACTCAGGGTTACAACTCTCACTCATTTGGTGTGACTCACACTTTCAGCCTCACTCTCACGCTATCACACTCTGAAATGTTACCCCATATCTGTGTACAGATTGTTTTTTAAAAGTAGTACTGGACTAGCAAGCAAGCTAATTGGCTGAAAATAAAATTTGCTAGCTATCTAGCACATTACCCAGTTAGCTAGCTACAATTAATTAACTAGATAGCACAGTGGCTAAGGTGTAAAGTAGTCTAGATACCCAGATAAATGGGTAATGATGTTGGTACCCTGCAAACTGGCTAGGTAGCATACTAGTTAAATAGCTAACAAGCTGACTGGCTCAAAATGAATTAACATGTGAACCTATTCATGAAAAGCATGGGAAAATAAAAAAAAATCACTCCAGCCTATTGTCCAAAGTTAATCAACCCTAGTAACTACTACCATGCAAAGCTTTTTCCAATAAATTTTGTCCTCAAACTTTCCTTTCTAGTTTACTTTTTCACTAGGGGTGAGAAAATGGTTAAGGGTAAGTGGCTTTGGAGCCTATGGAAAAAAGAATGTAGAATTCATTCTGATTTATGAACCATTAAACTGGGTTTCAAGGACAGACTGCTTGATCATCACATTGCATTGTGGGAAAGCCTGAAATCCTTCAGTAGATCCTTTCCATCCTAATCTGGAAAGTGATGCAATGTGTAGGAGTGATGACTGACAGGTCTGGAGAGGGGAAAATGAGGCAGTTAACAGCCCGGTAAGAAGCTCATCAGCATCTACAGTATCACTGTGACGGATAGAGCCCAGCAAAATGATTACACACTGTTCCCACACCAACACATTTAGCTTTTTTAATCTAAATACAGACCTCATACTTTTCTACACTAGGCAGAACTGAAAAGGAATTGAAGCAAGGTGAAAATAGATATTATTGAATTTGTTCTGAGGAAGCTTTAAAAAACCTTCCAACTGAACTCAAAGTCTAAACATGCAAAATTATGCTTGCACACTCAATATGTTACAAAATAATATGCTTTATCGAGCCAAAATACTCATGTTACACCTTTCCTCATCCCCTTCCACTGGGTACCATATGTGCCCATAATAAAATACAAATATCTGGTCCTAGTCCATGGGGCAGCAAGAGAAACTGCACCTGCGTACCTTCAATTCATCAGCAACCCACACACTCCTGCCAGACCACTACACTCTGCAGCCTCTGGTTACATGTCATCCCTCCCCTCAAGGGTCCATCTTCTTGGTCATGTCTGTTCTCTGCTCTGGCCCTCGAGTGGTGGAAGCTTCCCACAGCAGTCAGAGCTGCCAAATCACTGGCCATCTTCCACCATAGGCTGAAAACACATCTGCTAAAAATGAATCTTGATTCAACTGACAGTGAACTGTAAACATTCATGCTGTTCTTAAACACGTTTGCTACGTCCTCAAACTTCCTCTTGCACCTCTTGTGGCACAGAATATGACATGTTGTGTAATGAGTCTTACTATCGGATTGTGACACTTGATTTAGTATTGTCTCTGCTCTCAGCCTAAAAATCTTGCATGCGTTTCTGTAAGTCGCATCGGATAGGAGCATCTGCTAAATTACCTAAATGTAAAATGTAAATGTTTAGGCACAGACCTTTAAATAATAAATAGTACATTGTACCCTAAATGTTCAAATTAATTCTCTTTTCTTATTACAAACACCTTAACCCTCATAATTGTATTAATTGTTGCACTGCAGATGCTCATTATCTTAAGTAAAACTGTGGGAAGTAATGTGCCAACTGGTAACACAGTGTGATACATGTCATGATCATGTTGCGCCTAGATGGTGCAGCCTTATTTTAATTTTTGGCTTTATTTCACCTTTGCTTTCACTCAAAAAGCATTGTAATCTGATTTTTTTCCCCCAACACAAACAAAATAGGTGGACGATGTCACACTCTGTTTGAGAACGGTTCACACAACAGTTCAGGATTTTCGCGCACTCTTTGTGGTAATCAGGAGCAACTGTTGCTACAGCAACATACGGTGTGACTTGAAACATATTTGCTGTCTGGAAGGTGTACCGCATCGTTGAGGGCGATGAGGAGATGCGTGGATGGTATTGCATGCTGTGATTAGCAAATGAATTGGACCTGGCTGAAGTGAATTATTATTGCTTTTATGATTCTGATGGGCCAATAAGAAGCATTGTAATTGAAGGAACAGAGGGTTCTTTCCAACATAATGTCTTTGGCAGTAACATGCCACTGCCTGTAAAAATGCTCCGAAAGCCAGAACTCTGAGAACAGGGTCTAAAGCCTGGAACAGGACACACTCTCTGAGATGAATATCCAAAACCATGATATGAACCCAAAAATGGTTTGGGCCTTGTGTATGACTGTTTTATGTGAAATAAGGAACTTTTAAGAAGTTGATGACAAGGGGTTAAATTCACAAAACTGATGACAATAGCTTGCTTCAAAGGAACTATCAAGTTTAAACATAATGGACCAGAGCTCGCATTCATCAATCTTCTCAAAGTACGAAATAAGTCCTAAGGACTCAAAAATTCTGACAGTGACGTCAAGATTTTTTAGACTTGATAAATAGAAAAAAATACTTCAGCAGGTATTTACAATTCCTCGTTAGCACATCTCAACCCATTAGGGGTTGCTAAGAGATGGCTACATCAAGGTAGCATGCATGCATTTTTTTGTAAGATCATACACTTTTTTGCATACATTTGACAACATGTAGCTGTTAAAATGATATACTGCAGATAAGGAGGATATCTTATTTGTCATTGACCTCGTCAGAGATCTTTTTACGCCTTTAGTGAGAAGAACAATATCGTCCCGAATTGGAAGTGAACTATTCAGTGAAAAGATACCAAAAACCATGACTGACGACTCCATTCCTTTACCACTTGCAGGTGTATGGCTCAGTAGCAAGGCTGGCTACTCATTAAAAATGTTATTTTGGAATTAAGCACTTACTGCAAAATTTGGCGGTGTATGAAACCCAAATGACTTAAACAATATTTCACATGTATATTATCATTCACATATAAATGTCATCCATAGTAAAGAATAAAAGAGTAATTATAACATGTAGTCTAATGAAGAAGGGAATTGGGCAGTTGGATATGGAGATTTCATATTTTCCACAATTAAATCTGGCAACACCCCTGAAAAAGTCAGCCACATAATAACAGCTTGCACAATTCTGCACAGTATCTGCAAGCTGCGGACTTGTGTTGGCATATGTTTCATTTCTAGCCTATTATCCTTAGGGGAAACCAGGAATTAAGACAATATCAACTGTAATGAAAAAATAAAATGACATACGAGTGACAAATGTTTCATTAATGGAATTATTAACAAAACAATTTCAAGTAATGATATTTGTTGCTTTCAAGCTGACTAAGAATGGAAACCATCTGTTCTAATTTAGTGTCTTTCACTCACACTTATGAGATGTTTGATCCTGTTCACAGATTGCAGCGCCATGACAACACTATTGCTTTCAAAGACTGCATTTATTAGGCATTTTCTCATAATATGGGACAAACTGTAAAAAAAAAAAAAAAAAACATCATGAGTACCATTCATTTGCAGAATTTTACATATCTTATAAATCAACTGAGGTCTGCTTATAAGAAATGGTCTTACTCCCCACTGAGAGGAGTAGGAAGCTTCATAACTCTCATTGCCTGCTCTCACTGTCTGTTCGAAGGTAGGTAACTTTTTACTCATAAAAGTGCTTTTAGCAGGACTCTGAGGTGTAATTCTCAGATGCTTGATGAATACGGCCACAGCTTTCTGCGGAATGCAATTTTCCACTTTAACGAGTATTTAACATTATTCACTAAACCGTAAGACAGAAAATGAGAGAGTAAGTGCAGCTGAATCCCCGGGTTATTGAGATCTATTGCCTAACAGCTGACCCATTTGGGGCCCCAGAGTTGTTAAGGTGCTCACTTTCAGTACAAACTGGGCTTTATGGGGTGGGTTCGATCACGATGACCAAATGTTCAGGGTGGTGGGATGAACTAGCTTCATTCCACTGGGGGATAGAGATGGATGTGTCAGCAGGGCTCCTCATCTCTCCACTCTCAGGCACCCTGTGACTGAAGTGCCTTTAGGGTGCTCAGATGCCAGTAGTGAAGCCACTCACATCTTCATTTGGCACTTATATCACTGTGTGGGTGCTTTGGCAGTGTGAAGAATAAGCACGGTTGGTGTGTAAGCATACCTGAAGATTGCATTCACTACGTTCTGAGCTGTTCTGAGCTGTTGTGTCAGTACAGTCATCACCACAGTGACAAGGCGACAATGTCCAATTGATGATTGTAAAACAATTCTTAAAAGCAGAAAACACATTAAGAATTTAAAAATAATTAACTTCTAAATTAAACAAACACAGTCTATGTGAGCGAGCAGAACATTATCAGATGTAGCTGCTGTGCAGCAGTAGAGTTTGATATCTGTCTCTGCTCTGCCCATCACTGCGTTTGTCAACCAATCAGCTGCTGATTGTCACTGTCACTGTCTCTTATTGATTTGCTGGATTGAGTCCCAATGGGGGAGGGGCAGAGAGCAAGGCCAAGAAACACTTGTGCTGTCAGGAGAGTCTGTGCCATGTCCTCAGGTGTCCAGACTGTGCTCAGGTGTGCAAGATATTAGACCCTGCAGTAATGTCCCATGGAAAGAGCTGCACCTGTGTTGTGGGACTAAACAGGTTATGCCAAAATTGCACTACTCAGCCTTGAAAATGGCCCTGAAAGTTTGGCTGTCTGCCAAACAAATGAATCCCCCAGTTATTATTATTATTCATTTTTTAGATAATACTTATTTCATTCTGATTCTTTTCACAGTGGGATATTTGTGGAGTCATAGCAACTGCAACAGATAACCACGCAAATTTATCAACGGTGAGATCCTATCCATTTGACTGTGACCATTTTCCTGGGACAGGAAATGAGAAACTGCAGGGACTCTGTTGTGATGATCCATCTCTGAGTGAGGAGGGATGATCTTGTGGTCATCGCTGAAATGCAGACATTTGTCTAGGTGGTCTTTCCTCACCATCATATACGGTTGTGGTCAGAAACTCTCACCTCTGGAATTCCATCTGGAAATATTCTTTGGAATAAAAAGGTGAATGAAGAAGTATGAAGAATGAATGAAGAAGAATGAAGCAGTAACAAGTGAAAAACTGCTACTTTTGGTCCAGCATTTCACCAGAGCTGTTAGGAGCTCAAAGGCTTTCTGTAAAATGCATAACCTTTTCAAGAGGTTCAAATATGTCTACACACCAACACACACACACACACACACACACACACACACAAATTGTATGTGTTATTTTCCAAATATATTTCTATTTTATATAGTTCATGTCATTTTACATTGTTTGATATGCACACTATAACATACAATATTTCAAATATTTGCGATAATGGAAATATTTATAACCATAAGGTATTATATTTTTAGTATTTTTCTTTTTCATAAGTGTTATATATATCTGGGACTAAAAGTACTGCAGTGTGTGTATTCCTGTCTGTATCACACACACAGGCACACACACACTCAATGGGGAACAGTGCCATGTGGATGACCTGACTCACTCGCAAGTGTTGCCGTGGTAATAGCTTTCAACATCTGACATCATTCTCGAGCCATTAATGTGAAATTCAGTTATTATTAGGATCTTTCCATGAAACGTCGCTTCCAGTACCCTCAGTCCGTGCCTGCATACCGCTCTGAAACTTTGACCTGTCAAGGGCTTCATTGTAAGCATCCTCATCTCTCCTCAGACGCCCTTCCTCGTCTTTCATGGTGGAGTTTTAAATGGAGGGGAAACGTGCTGTTTGTTCTAGCCCTTACAGAACAGACTGCAGCAGGCCTCTGAAAAGGTTGACCCGGTCAACCGCGAGCAGATGGTCAAAATGACCACATCAGTGAGAGCCAATTAAGAGCTGAGAGGTGCCACCAACAGCTTTTCATTATGCGGTCATAGTGTAAAAACCTGGTCTCTGCAAGGCTAGTTTTGGACCTACACCTACCAAACACGATTCAGCACCTCTAATTCAGTATAACTGCTTTTTGGGTCATGCAGGCAAAATATGCGGCATCATGTATCAAGCCAGAACAACACCCCGGTTTACAAATGGACCCATTTATGCATTCAGATTTAAAAACAACACTGCATACAGCGTTCAACTGTACATTTGAAACTGCACAAAGGCAGAGTCAAGGGGAGAGGTTTACTTTTTTCCCTCACGGTTGTCAAGATGAGGGCATCCTGGTGTTGTTGTTCCCTCCCTGAAATGCGCTAATTGCTCGTTATCAGAACCTCGCTAGAGTAAGTCAGACAGGCAGTTTGCGCGCGAGAGAGTGACAAATAAACTCAATTATCACCACTGCGTGCACTTCGAGGGCGTAATGAAGTATACACGCTGCCAGTGCGTTAAGCAGGGTGGCGGAGCCACGGCAAGCTAATGAACGAAGACGGATTGCAGCTGAGCGAAGAAAGGCTCTCCCCTGTCTCCCTTTGGCACTGATAAGGGGTCTGCACTTCTGTAGCACCTCTCTTCCCGTGCTAGCTGATTTGAAAATGGCTTCCCTGAGAGGCGTGAAAGGCTCCCCAAAGAATGTTTCTTTTGTGTGATTTGCCTTAATTAAAATGGCAACATTTCATATTATATGCTTGGATTTGGTTTATCGGTGGAAGAGTTTATAGGTGGAAGTGAGGCTGCATGTTGTTTGTGAGTGCTTAATCTCACAGTATCAGGATGCAGTGTTACTCCAGCTGGCCTGAGGTAATGTGATGTACAGTGAGGGAGTGGGAAGCAGGCAGGAAGAAGGAAGGCAGGCCAGAAGGTCAGTAAGCAGGAAGTAAGAAACAAACAGAAAGGAAAGGATGTAGGAGACAGAGAGGAGGGGAAGGAAGGAGGTATACAGAAAGGACAGGAAATAAGAAACAGAGAGGAGGGGAAGGAAGGAGGTATACAGAAAGGACAAGAAGTTGGAGTCAGACAGGAAGGATGGGAAGGAATTAGACAGAAAGGACAAGAAGATGGGGGTAAAAAGCAGACAGGAAGGAGACAGAGAGGCAGGCAAACGGGAAAGAAAGAAATTGGGAAGCAGGGCAAAATGCTTCCTCAGGCAGCATCAGCGCTGGATGTTTCCAGATGAATGGCAGTGTTGGCCAGGACTGAGCTCATTCTTCTTCAGAGACAGTGGCAGCTTTTTCCTACTGCTACCTTCTTCACACGTGAACAAGTGAAAATCTCCCTCAACCTTCCCCATCACCCTCACTGTGGTCACTGAAAGTGGGACTCATTTTCAGTGTTCTTATTATTTATGAGCTTAGACTTTGATGTCTTCTGCTATACATGCATTCATTAGTGCACCATGTTACACATTGCTACAATGCAACAACAGTCAATAATTGATACTGCAGTGTTTTGCATTGTTGCTTTTGCTCAGATGTGCTACTAACCCTTTCTTAATCCACACTCTTGTCCATGTGACCCTAGTACACATGCTTTTGTAGCTCTGGTTTATGAGTCGCTCTGGATGAGACCATCTGCTGAATGAGTAAATGTAACTGCAGAGAGCAGACAGGGAGCTCAGTGCGCTGGCGTGTTCTGAACGTGTGGATGGAGAAGGAGGCAGACCTAGCGAGCCCTGTGGACACGGCTAACTAATGTCCTCGGACATGTTCCTGCGGGAGAGCTTTGACTTATGTACCCGCCACACTGCCTGTCAGCGCTCATAGAACACGCTCTCATTCATCGTAAATCTAGAAAAGATCACAGTGCCCCCCTGTGGTTACGTCTGGAAGCACATCATCTCTCTCCCTCCACAAAAGCTGCAGTAACAGGGAAGGATATAGATGATTAGCAATGAGCAGTTCCAGACCTCAAGAACATGAAAATAAGATAAGTGAATCAAAGGAGACCTGGAAAACTAAATCAAATGTGACAAAAAAAATACAAATAAGGATTCGGAAAACCAGCCTGCAACAGGCCATTGCAATATAAACCAAGTATCATTAGGCAAACCTAAATACTATAGGCAATCAAAGACAGTCGGGAACACTACTCACGCTTTTAGCTGAGGGGAGGTCCACTCTTGGTTTTATTGTATCTTGCATATTATAGATGATCTTATCATTGCATAGTAAAGTGGAGGCTTGTGAGTCCTGAGTTAAGCTAGTAGGGTAGCAGGTAGCAGAGCGCTTTTAGCAATGAGAGTTAGCTAGCATTGTTGCCTATGGAGCTACGGGCAAATTGCTTTTGGCTGAACTGGTAACACATCGGTTTTTAGAGCAAGCTGTGTGACCAGAACAGGGGTTTGGATCTCACTCACGGAGTCATTCAGCCGTGTGCTTATAATCTATAGCCAGGTGTGGGATGCTGACTCTTAGCAGGCAGCATAGGTTACAGACCACACTGAGGCAGACAGTAGACAGTGATCAGAATCTTCTTCTCTCACTGTCTAATGCCAGTCTCCTCCGCTAGGCCTCTGGCTTCAGCGCAGACATGGCTGGCCTGCCTGTGATTGGTGGACTCTGGTTTTCCCCAGGCCAGCACAGTGCATCACATGCTTTCTTCACCCCAAGTCCTCAGGACAGGCCTTGCTGGTTTCACAGATTAAAGTAAGGTTGACTGGATCTAACCCACATCATCAGAAAGGCCAGGACTGAACTGTGATGACCTAGTTCTAAGAGTTTATTTTATTGTGGGGACTTAAACAAAAATGTTGACTCAAAACTTGTTTTCACAGTACAATAAAAAAAAAAAACTCCTGCTCCCCCTAGTCAAAAACTATACAATAAACACTGATATGAATGTATTTCATTTTCTACATAGAATAACAATATACCCGGTATGCCGTGTGGTTTATGGAGACTAGGTGTTGCGTTGTGTGAGGCACCCGGGACAGGTCTGCCCATCTTGGTAATGGAAGTGAAAGCCCTTCAAAATGGCACCTGCTGCCTCTGTTTTATACAGTCACACTGTCACTGAGGAGCTCAGATACTACAGAAGGAAAGTGCCATTACAGTAATCACTACACAGCCATGTGCAGTTATGACTTCTGGCTTTAGAAATGGATTCCATTATAGAAACCTTGCTGATAACACTAGATCTGAAAACACTCTCTGGGACTCATTTTAAATGCGATATTCCTCAAGTTTACATGGTCAAACTATTACTTCTTCAGTGCATTCTCCTCCAACATAATGCCACATCTAACCACACCACATGTCAGTGGACAGTGACAGAAATCCATTTATATCCGATTACTGCATGAGCTGCAGCATTGGTGCTTTTGGGATATGACTGGAGGATAAAGGTATAAATGACTACATTCCCTCACTAACATCCTCAGACCAGCTCCTGCAGTAACAGTTTTTTGCCAAAAGAGGGCAGAAAAGTGGCTTTTCGGTCCTCGTTGAAGTGAGTCTAGCTCCCTGCTAGAGTGAAGTGATTGCAATGCCTACTGATTGCTCTGATCCTGGAGGTAATGTAGGCCCCCTGGGGTCGAACAGGGTACCCTTCTGAAACTCTCTTGGGGATGGCTGACTCCAAACACCTGGCAGAAGCAGCAGTGGAACTAAGACGCCCTCTAAAGTTACGAATCTGTGTCTGTGGCACCAGCTTGGCATTGCCTGACTGGAACGTATTCCCATGGCCTTATCTCTGGCAAACAGAAGTCAGGCTTTTCTATGCAAAGCAAGCTGAATCAATTGCATCCAAATCTCTAATTTCAGCCCCTGCTGAAATCTGCACTTCATCCATCTGCCATTAACAAATATCGGATTATTTATATTGCACCATCATGTTCTTTTTTGCTTAATCTGTGAAAAATAAGTGCCAAATATGCATAATAAATCTGTACCGCTTACATACTGTCAAAGTTTTGAGGGGTATGAATTTAGCAACTTGCTAACGGTGCTGACATATCTAAAGTGATATGTTTAGCTGTAGGGTTTTTTTTTCCAACAATAAAGTCTATTTTAAAAAGGTTTCAAAGATAACAAAGTCTGAGAAAACTTCTACAAATTCTCAGAAAGAAAACTCCAAAGAGAGACAGTCAAGGCAAATATAACTTGTCTCCCCCTGTACCTGCTGATAATGCTAAGCATTATTAAGAATTATGTCTGGGACATGGATTTAAGACTTTTTTAAATTTAAGGTTGGGTTAAATGGATTTGAGACAATTGGTTTGAAATGAAACAAATGGATTTGATACTGCAAGTTTAAATTAATTTTAATTTAGACAGCACATTTGAGAGATTAGATCAGAGATTAAATTAGATGGCTTCAAGACATCAAGTTTCAGACTGAGTTTATGGATTTTTGGCAGCAAGTCTTAAGAGCATTTAAAATGAAATTATATAGATGTAATATCGCAAGTTTAAGATGAAATCAAGCATACCATCTTGAATACATTTAAGATTAAATCAAGGTGTATCCATGTAGTTAAAATGGTAAATTTGACACTGTACCTGTAACACTAGCCATTAGCCAAGGTCATTTCAGTGGATGCCTGTCAAGTCTCACCAATTCTACTGATTGAATTTATGAAACGGCAGCCTACCTTTCTGATTAACTGCCCAACATGCCCCATCAGACCTAATGTGCCTAAGTCTGAATAGAGACTACCATTTACATGCGCTAAGCTTGCCCTGTTCTCTGACTCACCCCATATCGCATGCTGAGCAGTTCTGCCAGCAGGGTGGCCAGTAGCCAGGCTTGTAATCCCCCAGAAAAGGCTGGCAGATCAATTCCCAGGTGTCTGAAGGAATTGGAAAGGGGCTGAACCCACGCTGGCTCAGCAAACATCCAGCTGTTGTCTCAGTAATAATATACATGATATCCATTATTTAATGTGCATCATAAAAATGTACCCTTTGTAAGTAAGTTGCTGTAAGTAAGCAAAGAAGTAAACCATTACGTTTAGAACTGCACTGGACCTGGTGGCCATCATTCCACTCATTTCTGCTTCCTCCTTTTTACATTGTGGATATTTAAGGAATGAAATGATGACATACACTGCTCTTATCAGGCCTGGCCAATGAAATCCATTCATTGAGAGAGATGGCATGGACTGATGTAAGAGGGCCTCCTCCAGGGGCTTGCCACAGAGCTTGAGGATGGATATACGAGTGGGAGAGTAGCTCTACAGTGAGCAGCTTGCTGGGGTACTAGGTGCAATACAGTCATAGTGCATTGTGTATTATTATTGATCAGTTGTACAGATGTTTCATATTGTCTGCTTTAATAAGGAAGTTTTGCTTTACGTCCAAGTTGTTGTCCATAAAAGCGTTATTTATGTAAACTGAATGTAATCACTTTTTGTGCTCAAGTGTTGCAGCAGCATTTTACAAAGTCTGTTTTTTGGGACCTAGCTGAATCAGAACATGTATTCTTACAAACCTGTCCATAGATACAGTTCTTTCAGACTCCCACATTTTAGTTTTCCACCTAACATATTATTCTCATACTTGGGCTGATCTGGCAAAATCATCATATCACATCAATCAACATATCTAATTGTTAATATTCATTCCAGAGATTAATAATTTCTTCTGCAGAATGTGTTTTATCTTACTAGATATGCCCATCCTAATTTTCCATCCCTTTGAATTGCAGATTTATGTCATGGTGTTACAGGGCATTCATTTGATGACATTTATTTCAGTGACATGGTCATACGAATGTGAATTTCACCCAGAAGAGTATCATCAAGGAGGTATCATATTTGAGGGCATTCCTTGAGACGCTGAGAAGGCATATCTTCAGTTTTTTTTTTTTTTTTTTTTGTTGTTGCAACAGAGACAGACACTCACGAAAAGGCTGTCACTGTATGTGCCCTCATCCCAAGCGAGATGTGACCCATCCACCCTTTTGGGATGGGAACAAAGGGTGCGTTCAGTTTCACCTGGTTCTGAGGGAAAAGGTTCTGAAAAGCCTCTCGGAATTTCTTCAGCATCATGTGACCCCACCATTCCACCTTCTCTTTCTATAGGGTTTCAAAGCCAAAGCACACCGGGAAAGACTTTGACAAAAGGTAGCTATCAGACTAAAAGGTGTGCTGTACCTGAGAACTGATTCAGCCATGTCCTTAAAGCCAGGGCTCTTGGGTAGTCATAATGTGGATTTCTCTCCAAATTTGTACATTCACACATGCACATACAGTGTTACTGCATTTTTCATATAAATGAATCTCTACATGGACCCTGGAGCTTCAATGATAAACTCATAGAGCAGAGACCTGCCCAGCCTGGGTTCCAACAGGAAGAATGGCATTGCCTTCTCACGAGGCTGAGTCAAGCAATTTCCTGTCTCAGAGACAGGTATTTGTAGCACAGCTACAGTGCTATCAGGGGACACAGAGGGAAGCATGCTCCAGCGGGGGTCAGGGTTATTAACCACAGACAGTCGGTCCCTCACATGGCACAGTGACATTTGCGAGCCACGGAGCCTGGCTCACTGCCGAACGAGAGACACACGACCAAGCACTGGTCACCCGCTCTGGGGACCGTTGCCTCATAACAAGGAGAGGAAATTGAACGAGACAGAATCTGTGGGAGAGGCAACCACGGGGGAGGGAGAGTGAGGTGTCAATGGTCAAGGTTCACTTCCTGGTCACAAGTCAGACAGTCTACAGTCAGAGAATGAGGGGGAGGGGGAGAGTTTATCCAGTGAGGGGCTCACACAGAGAGGACTGACTCTCAATACTGTTCCGTTACTCTAACATCCGTCATTCTGGTGGAAGCTGAGAGGCTATCATTGTCAGGACTCAGGCACGGATTCAGACGCGGACCACGAGTGCTCTAATTCCAGGCGTTTATTATCATAATCGTCAAACAAGCAGGCAGTCCAAAACAGGCAGGGTCAAAATACCAGGTAGGCAGTCAAAGGGCAAAACTAGGATCAAAACAGCAACAGGCAGGGTCAAACCGTGAAGGCAGGCAGATCAGACAATCAGGACAGAAGGGCAGGCAAAGACAATGTCAAGGAACAGGCAAGGCAAAAACCAGAAAATCTAAACAGGGAAACACAGGAGGGAATGAGACAGGCAGAAACACTGACAAGATCTGGCAAACAAGACAGAGACAAGCAGGGTAGATATAGGGCTAGGCTGATGAGGTGATGGGAAGCAGGTGTGCAGGCAGGCAGGTGGAGACAATCAGGTGGGCGGAGACAGGGCGGAGAGCGGGGCAGGGCTAGAACACAAGGAAAACAAAAGCACATGGAAAGAGAAAAACAAAAACACAACAGCTAGGGGGCGGGGGCCCTGACAATCAGAGCTATCAGTGCTCACAGCAGTGCTGCTATCACAGTGCCCATTTTCTGTCTACCTGAGTTTCAGTTTAAAAGCTGCTGGCAATGCCAGTTATTACACAGTGCAAGATTGCTATTGCTTGTTGTCTGTATTTCTTTAAACTGAATGCCAGTATAGAGCACTTCTCCTCAGTGGCTGGGTGGCGATTGTCTCCCAATCTACCTCTTTAGCTGACTGATTGACTATGGGGCTGCACTAAGGTCATATCAGGTGGTGATTTTTAATTTGCTCTTGAAAAGGGTAAGCCGCTCGGACTCAAGAGAAAACTGTTGAGTCAGGTTCATTCAGTCTGTCCTGCCACCTGCCTGATCGTTTAATAATAGATGCTTTCCTGTGTTCTTCAGCTGAGTGCGCCTTCATTAAAACTGGCATTTCCCGAGTCTTCAGGACGCCACGAGATAATGAACGTTTTCGTGTTCGTTATCCATCTCGGAGAGGGGGCTAATGGGGTTGTGGACCCACATTTTTCACGGCTGATGCCTCTGACAGCCAACACCTCTGCTGTGATAGAGAGAGACCAATCAGACCTAGGCACTACTGTTCCTCTGTATGGATGGCCTTTTTTTTGTCACAATACAGGTCTGAAGATAGAAACTTGGCTTAAATGGCTTAACCTTGACAGAGTTATGAGCTGACAGAGTTGTGTGATGTGGTGTTGCATGAACCACAGCACTGGCCTATAACCGTTGTAATCACATGGTCATTAACATCTTACGTGTGTTTTTTGAACGCCTTATGGGTTTTATGCACACTTAAAATGCGTCAGTTGATTTTCTGTACCCACATGGCCAACTATCAACACTACTTGATATGAAAAATAAATAGCTGCAATAAATGGAAGCATGTAGTGATAAAAAATAAATTAGTTCACAAGAATCGCTGTAAACAGGATAATTTGTATCTGACTGATGTTGATTTTATCTTTTTAACCTGTGGAATAAAATGAATGTAGTCCACAGCAACTTCAAGGAAATATTTACTGTACGTACCTATTTCCATAGCATGTGATTTGCATCCCCTGTTGTAAAGATCTAACATAACCAAACACCACAAACCCAGCTCAGACTGCAGACTGACATTAAATCAATAGAAATACAACATTGTTGAAATGCTGGCTGATGCCTCCCATTGTCTGTCTCTCTGTTCACTGTTTGGGTGCTTGTATTCAAGGTCCGCAAAGGCACTCCCGTTGGAGCACAGAAACTGAAGCCCCTGGCTGTGTCATTTTCAGTCAAAGGTAACATTGTCAACCTTTTGTTTGCATTGGTGGGGTTCAAGAATCCCCAGCTCTCTCAAATTGTTTCTTTACCCTATTCCGAGAATATGGATTTTACAGTAACTATGGTCTAATGACATTAAAACAAAAGTTATTGATAAAGCTGGTGATAACTAGTATCAGTTAAAATCACACAGCCCAACCCTGTATATGTGTCCCAGGAGGTAGGATACAGCATGCTTCTGTCACCACAGGGGGGAGGGTGGAGCTGTGTTGAGGATCCTGAGATGGTCAGTAGTGTAGGGGTGTAGTGTAGCGTCATTTACCACTGTTTCTCAGTCCTACTCCTGGAGGCCCCCTGTCCTACATATCTTCTATCTATCCTTGCTGCTTGATTAAATCAGGTGTGCTCAGCTAATCAAAGAAAGAAAACGTGTGGAGCAGGGGGCCTCAAGGAGTAGGATAGAGAAACACTGTCATATACTACAGCTGGAGAGGCCTTAGCCTGGAGTGCTCTGCTTCAGTTTGGTATCAAACATTTGCTTATTTTCAGCTTTTGAAATGTATTATCCTGAAGTCAGTGAAGTTTCATAGACAGGCAAAATATCTCAAAAGACCCACAGCATTTTAACATGCAACATGCGCCGTTTGAAGTTGTCGAAGTCCGCCGTTTGAAAGTGTATCGTATTAGTTGCCCTATAGGCTGTAATTGTACAAATCTAATAGTACTGTGTCCTCAAACAGACGCTACTCTCAGCTGAGAACTGTCTCATTGTGGAACTGTACACATCCTGTCCCCGTACTGTCGCTATACTTGCTGTATGCACTTTTGTAAGTCGCTTTGGATAAAAGCGTCTGCTAAATAAATAAATGTAAATGTAAATGTAAACTACATACATTGTTCTCATGTTCTAATAGACTAATGGTACTATATCTCCCTCTAGTGGCTATGGTCTGGCAATGCAAGGAACTCTGGGAAAGTAGCCTACTGTTATCGCTATTCAGAGGTGTATGCCTAATTTTAAAATCTTAAAACCCATTTTACACAGGTGAAAAACGGAAGTGTCAATGAAGAAATTAACACTCATTTCTAGTTGCGCGTGTGCGCGCTGTTTTAGTAAATGAGCTGTTTTATTCTACAAGTCATTCAGCTGACATGGTCAGCTGAAGGGTACAGGGTGTTGTGTGAAGTTTGGATGGATCTCTTATCAACGTTTTGCGTTCAGCTACTGGCCGTAACACACGGTTGCTGCTTGTCTTCTTTCACAAAGCAGTATATCAAATGCGATCATCGTTTGAACGCCTCGACCCGGCCGTTTCCACAGTGGATACAGCTACAGCACACTGGTGACAGTGCACCGAACTAGTGCACATCACAGTTATTTCACAGTATTATTTTAGGCGATCAGCCGGATGCCTTATTGTCTACATCTGACATTTGCATGATAAATACTTACAAAGATAATGCGAGGGAAATATTATCTTGTAAAATGCCATAATACTGTTACTGATGTTATAACTAAAAGGTACTTTAATTGCTCAGATAGACATACTGTAAGATTTAATGACAGAATGTAAGTCATTTATTTGCTCTAACCAAATCTCAGTCAACATTGTCCGCATTGTCTGCTCCATAATTACCACCTAGTAATATTCACTTGGGGAATATTTACATAAAAAGTCATTACCCTGGGATTAATGTGTTTCAAAGACTTTATTATCTGTTACCCTCATGTGGTCCACAGCTGTTGTGCTCCACCTGTCTAAAACTTAATTAAATCAATGCTTACTGTCTGAGGAGTCTCCTGATATGTTTACAGCTACCAGGCAAGACAGATTAAGGGGACAGAATCAGTGACACAGACAGGACAAGTGTCATCTGAAAGAGTTATAAATGAATGCCTTCCATGTTTGCCCTTTAAAGGGCTATCACAAGTAATGGATTGTAATACATTATACATAAATGTTAATTGAAAAAAACAGTTTTAGTTGTTTAGATGTCTCAGATTGGTTGCTATAAAAAACCTATTCCATTATATTGTCTTAAAATCAATGTTAACTTATGACAGCCTTATGATGGTCTCTACCAATTAAAGGTGCATACATTTTTTAAAAACCTGGCACATTGCCATGGGCCTTCTCAATTGATGAAAAATCATTTCCGATGAAAATCATTCTTGAAACAGTATGTTTAAGTATATGACTCTAGCATATACTTGCATACAGTGCAAAGAGCATATATACATCCATCCTAGCATCTGTGGAGTGGAGACAGACGGAGGCAGAGGAGCAACAGGTTGGATTTTGTAGTAGGTTTTAACAGTAATAGTAGTCTTTGAGAGTAATGAGATCATGTCAACAGTGTATGTCAGCACATACAAACTAGACTATTGCTGTGTGTGTATTGCTGAGTTATGTTGCGCTATGTTGGGGATCACTGACACTGCCCTTCTTTGGGTTTAATCCTACTTCTCTGAATGCTTTCAGAGTGTCCTGAAATGGTGGGTTGTCTAGATCCCACAACCTAGCTCTGTATTCTGTACTGTGTACACTCTTCCTCTTTTCTCTTTACATGCAATCTCTTGGCTCTGTCATCTCCTGTCATGGCTTTCCATACCACTGCTATGCTGGCAACCCTCAACTTTTCTTGTCTTTTCCAACATCTGACACACAGGTCTCTGTGTGTTTCTCAGCTTGTCTGAGGGACATTTTGCGGTGGATGGTGGACCATTGATTAAAGTTTCACATGGCTAAGGCTGAGATGCTTTACATTCCATCCAGCTCCTCCCGTTTCAAGACCTGTCCCTTAGCCTTTTCACCAATAGCACTGTCAAAAGCCTTGGCGTAATACTTGATAGCCAGCTGTCCTTCTCTTCTCAGGTTGCAGCGGTGAATCAGACGTGCAGATTCTTTTTTTCAGAACACGCGAAGGATATGCCCCTACCTCACTATGCATTCCATGCAACTCTTAGTTCAGGCCCTGGTCCCCTGACACTTGGACTATTGTAACTCCCTCTTTGCTTGTCTTCCTGCTTGCACCATCAGACCCCTACAACTAATGTAGCTGCACGACTTGTCAACAACAACATTGTCAAGTTACACCCCTCCTCACCTCACTTCATTGGCTTCCTGTTATTGCTGGCATCAAGTCTAAAACCTTGGTGCTGGTGTACAGGACAGAGAATGGGACAGCCCCCTTATACCCACAATCAGTCTTCAAACGGCATGTACCCCCCAGTTCACTACGTTCTGCAACCATGGGGCAACTGACTGTCCCATCTCGACAGAGACGCTTCTCTCAGACACGATCTCTCTCTGTACTGGTTCCTCAGAGCTGGAATTGTCTTCCCACAGTGACCAGGACAGCAGAATCACTGGCCATCTTGCGATGCAGACTGAAGACCGACCCCTTCAGAATGCATCTCAGTTCCACCTCAATCAGCGCCCCTGCTACTTGTCGTGCTTGCTGTTTATGTTATGTGTAGTATTGTGACATGTTTTGGATTCTGTTATCTAGTGATTAGGATATATGGCATTATATCTGGCTTCCCTTGTCTAGTCAGGTTGCACAAGTTAACTTGTGGCAGGGCTTAAATAGTGTTATGCTCACACTCACTGGTCTGGGAGTGTTGTTAGCCTCGTCTGACACCGTTGTTCATTCTACTTGAATGGGTAGACTTCTGTTATTTTGTGCTGGAAGTTGCTCTGTATAAGAGGGTCTGATAACTAAATATAATATAATGTAACTTAATGATGAAGACTTTGGTGTTGTAGTAAGGTAAAATGTCACAGACACATCAAAAGAAATTTGAATGTCTAAATTCCTTGATCCTTTTCTGACATGCATGACCCATGATTTATAGCAACATAGTATAGTTCTGAGAGCCAGAATAGCATAGTGGTTAAGGAGCAGGACTCGTGACTAAAAGGTTGCCAGCCTGCTGGGGCACTGCTGGCAACCTTTGGGCAAGGTAACCCACAAGTGCTTCAGTAAATATCCAGCAGTATGAAGGGATAACATTGTAGAAAAAAAATAAAATAAAAAAAAAAGTATAACCTCTGTAAGTCGCTCTGGGTAAGAGCGTCTGCTAATGTAGTGAATTCAATAATTGTATCTATAATTAGAATGAACAGAGGCTGAGTGAAGTTAAATATATAAATATATGAAGTACAAAAATATACATACATTCATCAAAGGAAACTTATAATCAAAATATTTAACTGGTAATGTTAAAGAACATGTAATATGTTTAAGCAAATATTTTTATGGCATTATTCAATCCAACCATTTACCATATGTTGATGACCTTGATGAAGTGAACTGTCCCGCTCAATTTAAATTATCCTTTATCTTACAAATGTGACCGGTGCTATACATGCAGCAGAGCTGAAAGCAGTGGCTACTACCGTAAAGCCAGGGGGTAGCAGGCAACAGATTGGTTCAGCAGTGACATCACTCCCTGAGTCGTTGCCTATAAAGCTAGGGGCTAATTGCCTTTAGTTCAACTGGTAACGGCGTGTAGGTTGTGCAACGAGAACAGCGATTCGGATATTAGTTGCCGAGGCGCAGACCAGCTCCACGGTCGTCACATACAATCACGGTTCAATATCATGGTCACTTTACTGTAACACTTGTTAAGTTGTAGAACATATGCACATGAGGGTGAAAACCATATGGGCTTCCATAACCTCCAACGCCTCTTTAGGCACAGCTAACAGCCTCGGGCTGGGTCACACATTGTTCTTCCATGCGGTTAATACTGGTAATTCCATGCACAACCACTAGAGGACAGTTCATCATTACAGTGAACCTGCTGGAGTAAGTATTTCCACGGGCACAAGAAGATTCGATGAGTCGTTTCATCACAGCTACAGTGGAGGTATGCACCTGTCCACCTCAGCGTCGCTGTAGCAATAAGGAAAAATGTTCGTAAGACCCATCTATATTCCGCGTAGAGAGAACAGACAACTATTATCGTAGCGTAAACAAGTGGACTCTGAGGTACTGCATCTCCGATCAACTTATTATGAAATATTAGCTATTACTAAAAAGCACTGCAAAAAATAATAATAATAAAAAATTACAAGATCTGAAAGGTGCAAAAATCCCGTTGGAGTGTGTGGTGTGCTGTAGTCTCGCGTACTCCTCACAGTGTAATATGAAAGATCGTGAGATATTACGTGAGCTCGACATGTGTTTTCAGCTCACTGGGGGGGAGCAGTTATAGTTCAAGCCACTTTTTTTTTCTGTCAGCACAGGAAGATAATGCTGTAATGCAGGGGAATTTGACCGCTGTCACTGAACAACCGTCCGCAGTTCTCTCGTTTGTATTTGAACGTTTTGTATTTGTATTCAAAACCATTACTTCCTTACGTCCACTTACTCGTCGGGCAAAACATCAGAAAAAAATGAAAAGGAATAAATCAGAATATGAATGTGAAGCGAAACAGCAAGAGAATGACAGATCCCAGGACCTCGTCAGACGGATGACAGGCGTATGCACGTGCAGGCATTTATCAGATTATTATCATCCCTTTAGGTGACTGCCGCATTCACATTCACGGGCATACAGTAAAATTCCGTATCTATGGCAACGCTACCGTATCTTCTGATGGGGAAGTTCTCCTTGCAGCAGTGTAAAACGCATCTCCACCGTCCTTGAATGTCACACGGCACACAACGTTATTGAACATATCTGCATTTATTTTTGTCAGAACATCGTTTTAATAATTGTAGCTTTGTTTTCATAGTTTTGAAAAGATCATGAGTCATCTGTTTGTTTATAAAGTATTTCATCAAAGTTGTTTGTAAAAAAAATTAAAGATAGTTACCGAACTAAAGTGTCTATCATATTACAATATACTGGTAGTATAATAATAATAATAATAATAATAATAATAATAATAATAATAATAATAATAATAATATCTTGATGCGCCTTGTTTTCATAGACACTTTATTGCAAGGGCCTGTGTATATTGTTAACAAATGAGTAATTCATGTATTATTGCTTTCAAATAAAGCATCTAACATTTCTACACCAACTAACACAATGACATCGGGGAATATTGACTTCAAAGAAATAAAATGTGTCGTTAAATGAGACGCAACAGTAACAAATGTGTGTGCTATCCACTTATTAAGAGATGGAAACTTTGAAGAACTACTTTCAGGGCGTGTTGCAGAGAGTATTAACGTTATCTTGTAGGCCTAGTTGTTACATTGTCAGTTGCAGGAGAGCATTTATTATCTGTTTTCTAACCGGTGAGTAAAGATTTCAGTGCTTTAATCGGTAAGTAACGATACATTTGTTACTAGTCGGTTAACACCACAAACTGGCCCTTGAAATAAAGCGTAGTCCCTTTTCATTGTTTTTTCCGCATACAAAATCTCAAGCATTTTCTAAAAGGCCAATAATCTCAGGACATTCCTATTGGTCAGCTAACACCGCTTTCAACACAGCGTATTTCAACAGAAATAGATTTATGTCGTCCAGTGCTCATTGGAACAAGTAAGAAAAAAAGAAAAAAAAAACGGAGACAACCGTCTCCCCCAGATCTCTGTGACATATTTACAAATAAAACAAAATAAAATAAACGGGAATTACAACTGCATAGATCCAAGGGATTTATAATAAATCAAAAAGAAAAAGAAAGAAATACAAATACACCTGAAACTGACTAGCCAATGAAAATCTGGTGGGGGAGGTGCGATCTACACGCTGGTCTCTTTTTGATGAATGGATAGGAGAAAAAAAAAAACGAAACCTTTAAGTGCACATTATTTGTGATTGTATTTTTCCTGTAAATTGCATTAAGTAGGCATTAGATAAGCTGCATTCACCGCTGATACACTTGATACCACCCACTTCCATTCATTTAATTGTTATATACGTAAAGTTAATTTGATCCAGCTGTGAAATGAAAATATCCAATCTCAGCTGTCAGTTGCCTGCATAAATTGCTCTCAGATCCCATCTATGCAGAGTGGTCAGGTATGTCCATCTCCAATTTGCTTTGCGGATGCAGAACCACCAATGCCGACTTAATGAACACAGATTCTGTGGGGGCCTGGCTATTTTTTGTCTTATGCGACACAATTGCTTTGGTCCGACTGGAAACAGCAGTCGCATTTGTGGCGTGGATCACCATATATGGCTGTGCCTCCGTTTAGACAGTATTCATTTATTGTTTGTTTCATCATTTGTTTGTTTTTTATGATTTCTTTTATGTACAATAAGAAATATTTGACTCTGTATTTTGTGGTTTGGTGTCACTTTATGGTGCAGCTAAAATAAGCCATCTTGCAAACTTCCATCAGATTGTTCTCCTTTACCCAATATTTCTTACGCCTAATAAGTACTGTGTTTATCATTACTTCAAAGACGGAATTGAGAGAGATGCTCAAAACGTGAAGCAGAAGTTGACTTCAGTATGGACAGGAAGTATGGGACTTTTTGCAGTTTCGTGTAGCATGGCCAACGAGCTCAAAATGTTTGGTTTTATTTTTGAACCAAATTGTCACTTGCTAATTTTTAAACACTTCTGTCTGTTCTTTTTCAATGTAGAATGGCCTACAGCACCATGAAATTTGTCAAGGGCTTATAAGGAACTTGTGCTGTATATTGGGGAAAAGACTGATTTGTTAAATAGTTCCAGGTCCATTCTGCTTACTGTGAGTGAACTCCACACATTGGCCAAGCAATGACCTAAAGCCAGAGTTTCCAGTTTGAGGATTCAACAGTTTAAGCTCTGACATATCTATTACCTGTGTTCTATTAAACCTTTTCCATATGCATTGTCTGCACTTAATATTTCTGAAACCAACCAACCTAATTGTGACCCCCAACCCTTTAGTGTGAAATCGTGTTTGATCCAAGATCAGCTTCTCCAGGCCAAAAAGTCACTCTCCAACCCCGTGACCATAACTGAGAGGCCTATTTGAGCTCGCTGGCTTCTGTTAGGGTTACTGCTTAGAGCACTTCTGATCAAGTTGCCATTTGCTTTGTTTTTCTGTTAAAAATGACAGTCTGTTGATTTATTTTGCATTTCCAATGGAGGCACCTTGACACACAGTCCCACCCATAGGAATTTATATCAGAGAATTCCTGTTGAAGTTTCAGGCTTTAATATTGTGCTAAATCTGTGGGGAGGGAATGAAACTCGAGTATAGCATATATGTGCCTTAAGCATGTTTCTGCATTTACGGAGCATCTGAAATACTGCACATCTTGTGTTGTTACTGTGTCTCTAGCAGCAGGCCTGATTTAGTACTGTGAAGCATCATTAGTTCAGTCATGCAGCTGGTGGGGAGTATGCTTATTAATGTTTTTTGTGTTCAGTGACAGTTTCTTACATGCATGTTTCTCTGAATTTCACCACAGCCTTAAATATACATAGTAACAGATAAATTTCTCAGTTTTGTTTGGGTTCTCTGGTTGTACTTGTCTTTCAAAAGAACTTATTAGAGATGAGCAGTGATTGCACACACCTCCCAGCCCCACACTGAAGTGCACCTTTTAGGTTTAGGTGATTTAATTCTACAATTAGAAAAAAAATAAATAAATAACACAAGCTAACTTATGAGGGGGAATTCTGCTATAACATCTGCTGTTTCTGACTGACCGATGCATTTCTATCATTCACACTCTTCAAGGTACAGTGCTGGGAAAATACCACACTAACCTCAATAACAGTCTCTGCCAAATAAATGTATACATAATACATACATGAATAGAGATATATATATATATATTTAAATCCCTCATTTCTGTAGAATTTTTACTTAATTAAATGTTAATGTTATGTGTTAATAAAACATTTATATGTGCCACAGAAATGAGAAAAGGATTTGTGGAGCAATATTTTGTTAAGATTCATAAGCTATATGAGTATGTGTATATATTTTGGATTTTAAAGTGAAAGGGGTAAAGTTCTGAAATATTCAGCTGTTAGTGAATTTTAAGGGTAGTGCTGGAGCAATTACCTAACAGGTGAACTTTTAGCCTCCTGTTCACTATGTTTAGATGATTAATTTTGTTACACCAGGAGGTGGCATTGGAGGGGGAGGCATGACCTTATCTGGGGCCAAGTGAGTGATATATTAATATTAGTTGGCCTTGATTCGTTACCCTGGATGAAATCATCTATGGAAATGTGTCAATGATCATGACAAGTACAAAGACACAAACTCACATTGTCCAATCAGACGTTGTTAGGTAGAGGTAGATTTTTGAGAAAATCAATAAACTTTGTAAAGGAGAAAACTTAGTAAACCGATTGGTCATGCAAAAGGACCTCCTTCGGGGTAACTACCGCAAAGACCATACATGGCCGTCCACAGAACCCCAATCATGACCATGCACAAATATTGCATTTCCTTCTACTTGCTGTAATAAACACATCCTCCATCACATCTCATTCACAAGGGGTTCAATGAAAATGCAATTCACGGTATGACAATAATATCTGAATATATTTGAATGCCATTTCTAAATATTACCAAAAACATTTTTCTTTTATAGAGCTTTCATTGTTCATCAGCTGCAATGTTAAAAAAAATTGGTAATTGACCACTTGTGTAATTTCAATTGCCAGGCATGTTTCAAAAGAAATGTAAGACTTTGAAAGAGGAGGTTTATATACTGTCTTTTCCACAGTATTCTTGTCAGGCATGTAACCCTTTCAAAGCGTCAGTATCAATATCATTACTTCAAGCTATCATTTGAAAAATGTAACCATTTTCCCATTTGTTGATTTGGGTTTTGCAGTGCCAGATTAATTAGCGGACCCCACTGACATTGACTGGGTTTGTGCGCATGGCGCGATACATGAGAAGGTGTAGTTGCCTGGACTTAATGCCAACGATCCCTCTGTGAGTCAGGATCTTCTTTTTGTGCCTATGTATCTGAACGGCGCTGTCTGTTCTGCACTCTACCGGCACCTCATCCTCCACATGTAAAAACAGAAAGAAAAAATCAGACCAGCCCTTTATGAAGCTTCCCTCTCGCACCCGTGCCACATGCCTGGGTTTCTCACTTGCCCATGCTTCCAGTTTCACCACCGGCTTTGGCGGTAGGAGTTTTTCTGCAGTGACAGCACATCTCTTGAGGTTTTGACTGAGGCGAGTCTTCAGTTTCGAATAAGTCCATAACCTGCAGACGTACTGGTGAGTGTGAGTGTTTAGTGAGCCCTTTACTCAAAGCAAGATTCATGAAAAATAGACCTCAGCAAACCAGCAGAAAAAAAATCTCCTTCTCGGGTTTTAACATTTGCAACATAGCTGCACATGATCGTGCAACCAGTTAAGCTAACCTAAGGCAACACTTACACCTTTCTCTTTTTGTTATACGGTGCTGTATTTGGTGGAACATGACACTATTATGATATTATATTATCATTATAATAATTATTATTGTAACTATCATGTGTAATATCTTACTTGTTTTGAAAGCCAGGAGCTGTCTTTTGGTGTGTGATTACTGGCTTTGACTTGAAAAAGCTCTCATTTATAAGTGAACTGAGTTTAAATGGATAGTAACTCTCTGTGGACCAGCACATGCGAAACCAAAAAAAGAAAATAATAATAATAATAAAAAGACTGATATAAATGGGGAATGAACAGGGCGAGTCTGGACCATCACCTCGAGAGAGTCTGAGGCTCCACAAAGGATTCTGACATGCTGTTTTTGGCCCCTGACTTGAGATTCCTTTGCTGAAGTGGGTGGAGCAGTAGGGAGTGACATCACAATAACCGTGCAAGTGGACAGGCAGGCGTGCAATTGCACACATAGACGCCTGCTTTTTGAGTGCACATTTTCACAGGTGAGGATATGAGGAAAACATGTGCTTGAGTTTGTGTGTTCAACATGTAATCTTATGTAAACTGTTAACTATGCAACATGGTTGAGATGACCCAGTTTGTATGCAGCTTTACAAAACAATAAAACTCCAAAGAAATAAATATCTGGACAGCCATACATACACATACACATGCATAGAGCTTTGCTTTCCAATATGCTATATCGTCCTCCCTCACGTCCCATCACCACCCCATTTTTGCCCATAGACCTAATAACAAACAAAACCAGCAAAGACAAAAGTAAAAAAAAAACCTGTAGCAATCTAGTGAAAAACAATTCCAAACTGTTAAACACAATGTATAAAATGTTGTGAGAGAACTCAGTTCAAAAGAAGCCTTTTAACTCCACAGGGGCTGCAGCGTTGCCTTGTTCTCTTGTGTGAGCGTATGTTTTTCTCTTTGTTTCTGTGTGTTTTTGTTTGTTTGTATGTTTCCAGTCTCTGCGTTCCCGCCTTTGGTCCCTCTACCCAAAAGGCTTTGCAGGCTCCACACTACAATCCCGGTTTCCCTGCGCAGCTGCCGTGGGGCAGAGCCTCGTGGGGGGGGGGGGGGGGGCATGTTCCAGGTGGGGGTGTGTTCCCTCCCCCTTCCCCCTGCCGGTCACTCCTCGTTGGCGGCGCTCTCCTCCGTGGCGGAGAAGGCCCCCAGACCCAGCCCCGTGGAGTTCTGCGCAGTGGTCAGCGTGACCACGGTGTGCAGGAGGACCAGAACCAGCACACACAGCTTCAGCCTGCTGTTGCACAGTCTGGCGGCCGCCGAGGTGGTGACCGATGTCCGGTGGTGGCACGATGGGTGAGTCCTGTGCACCGTCCCCCTGGATCGGCTGTCGGGTTTAAAGTCCCACCGGACGTCACAGCACTCTGTCTCTGTCTCGGTGCTGGCCTGGTAGTTTTCTAAAAGCCCTGTAAATAAAAAAAGATAAAAATAAGAAAAAAAAAAACATTTTAACAACAGAAGATCACAGCCCCCCAGAATAAGGCCCAGTAAAAGTAAAGATGCAAATGGGCAAATGTTGGCCTACTGCGGTCAAAAATAGGCAATGCCACTCATGATGGCTTCGATATGATTGGTTTTTAATGTGTTTCAGGTATGTGTGTAGACACCAATGCAAACAAGGGTTCAGCAAAAGCAGTTACCCTGTCACAAGGAGATCCATTAAATCACTGATGTATTAGCAATAAAGAATCATGAACAAAGACAGGTAATTACACCTTTTGACACGCTTGAAATTTTAATTGCTTTCATTTAAATGCACTATTTGACTCCTGATGGCATTGCTGAAGCCCATTAAAGTGTGATCCGACAAGACAAGCCACATTAGCTACCATCTGATGATCAGCAGCAGCATCCAGGATTACAATGGAATGCAAAGCCAGTCAATAACCCACCTTCTCCCTGGACAATGGAACAATACACAGTCAGGGCTTTGATGTTGCCATCCCTCGACTGACCACTAGATGGCACTGGTACCCAGCTGATTCCAGTGTTGGGGGCTTTTAGCGTGTTCACATTGATAGCCCAGCATTCTGTCTCGGTACTGACATGCATGGGCGCACATCAAAGACAAAGGGACGTGGTTGAAGTCTCCAGAGTCCCCCGGTTTACCTGTGCAGATAAAGCTGGGGCTTCCTCCGTGAATGAGGTCATCGTTGTCCGGCAATATGAACGGGCACCTCTGCTGCACCTCCAGGCAGTATTGCTTGCACGGGATCTTGTTGCTGCAATGCATCTGCGTCATCCGGAAGTACTGGGAGCACAGCCAGGGCTTGTAGACGGCCTGCAAGGGGGGTGAGAATTCAATGAGAATTTGGCTTTCATTTGAGTCTGTTTTACAGGTAATAGTGACATTCACCTGCTGAACTGCTTCCCCTCTCAACCCCCATCCCCTCCCCTTCCATACACATACATAGATACAAATACACACGCAGTGATAACAGGCATCACCATGAATACAAAAACACATGCTGCAGCCAAGGTGAAACAGCTAGAATAATTAATTAAAATATCCAATACACAAAGTGAAAATAAAAACATTCAAGCTGCACAGTCTTATGTAATTGTACAGCTTTTCAGTGCTGTGGCGCAGTGAGAGCTCTGCTCCACTAGGGGGTTGTTTTGTTCACAGAGAAGCAGGCGTGGATAGTGTGGGCTTGTTTTTGCTGCTCATCGTGGCTTATACAGGATGTTCCCCTCACATTAAATTAGTCAAGTGTCACTCAAGCAACCTTTTCCACTCCATACAATACATTTCTCTCCATACAGGAGGAAAGTCTTCAGGCTATTAGCACGTTCAGGCTTGTTCAATGTGCTAGCTGCTGACAGAGGATACTTTGAGCCCGTAACTTTGTGCTCAACCACTTAATTCAGTTCAGGCTTCGACCAAAGGTACATTTTGTCCCACATACAGAGGATGAATCTCTCTCTGCACTGGATAAAAGGCATCAATGTTCAAAAAGACATGTTGAACCAGTCCCACAGCTGCTGGTCTTGGCTGACACTAATTTTCCATAGTTTCTTTTTCACAGTTTTTCATGCAGGTTTAAAAATTATATTGTACAGCGTACAATATACAGTAAATGCAACTATATTTTAACATGTTAAATGTAAGGGTGTGTAGGGAATATGACACAAAATCATGTGATTCAAGCAACTTGTAAAGATTTTCAGTGTCAGAGCCCTTGGACTGAATGTTACCCCTGCCATTGAAGTTTCCAAGTGCACCATGTTACCCATTCAGAATTATGACAATAACAGCATTGAAACTAATAATAAAGAACTGATTTCTGAAACTGAGTCCCCAGACACATAAATGGAGGGAATTAATAGAACAAATCAAAGTAAAGGAGCAGATTACATATAAATGAGGGGTAAATTGCTACTGGTTGAAAAACGATGGTTGAAATGAGATGATTATTTAAAGGATAAATTATACCTGTAAAATGCAACATTGGATGTCCTAACTCCTGTTTTTGTCTTTTTGTTTATAATGGAAATTGTAATATTTACCTATGATTGATATGGAGGCCTACAACCCTCCTCCTTTTTTGGATTATTTTAATAATGGATTCCACATTTTGGTATATATAAAAAAAAACCCTTGTCAGCAGAATTAATATGCTGTATATGATGTTTGCTCTATTGGAACTGATAATGACGCAAACAAATTATAAAAAATTTGCGCTGTATTCACACAGACACAATAGCTATAATAGATGTACATCTGTCAATTAGTCTAGTTAAACTGCTGCTCAAGACTCAATTAAATACCAAATTGTGTAAATTCAGCTGTAATAAATCATATTGTTTCCACATGGATGTAAAATCCTGCAGTTTGTGGACCTTGTGTACATAACATTAATCACTGAATCCTCAGGACTCATTGGATAGAAACTTAATGTAAAGTGTGACTGCCTAAAAAGCCTTTTCTTGTCATACTTCAAATTAATTTGACAGTTACCTATTTTAATAAAGTGTTTATAAAGTTATAACTACTATGTTCTAGAAGTAGAATGTTGTTTGTATGTCATGTAGTTGCAGTTATTACTTCAGTCGTAGTAACAAGGTTTCAGATTAATTTGTGGTTAGATTTAGGGTCAGGGTAAGGTTAAGGGCTTGAAATGGAATTGGGATATTAAAATTAAACTTAAAGCGGGATGGAGATGAGGGGAGGGAAAAAGCTTACGTAAGCTAACCCGTGTAATTACACAAACCAGACAGTTCTCTTCTGCATTCATTACAGTGCAGTGACATGTTATTACATACTGAACCCCAAAGCAATTACAGTGCTGTTACACTTGTATATGGTCAACTCATTGTAAAGCATTAGTCTGTCTTACTAACATTCTGGGTCCTGGTGCATACAGCAGAGCTGGAATGAACCTGCCCTCTCCAGCAGGGTAAAGGCACGATAATGTTTGGGCCGATTAGAGTTCCTGTTGTGATCCTTTCACTTCATATTAATATATTCTGCCATAACATCCACTCAAGTTATGCCCTTGTCTGCCCGCCTTACTCTCCCACCATTGTCCTTAACTCCCCTCCAATAAATGTAGAGAAATGAAAATTATTTCCAATTCAGGCACGCAACGGTGGATTGTAGGAAGACTGCAGATCCAAACACAAATAAATAGCTTTGGCCTCCCGCTCCTCATGTTGCACACCAAATGCCATAAATATAATTTGCATTGATCCTGTTCATGTTTACTTTTGAAATATGTAAGTGGGGGTGGGCACTTCCATTTGTCTCGGGGGTGCTCAGCTCAGGCTTTAAGCGAGAGCCATCTCGGCCTTCGCGCGATTGCCTGTCTACAAATCAGGCCAATAATTCGGTCCTCAATGACTGATATAATTACAAACATGGTGAATAATTTGTCCGTCTGGGACGTTCGCCTAAAGCCAGCGTCGTGCCTCACTGCGAGTGTAATCATAGATCATGCCACTTTTCCCGCAGAGTTGAATTATTTATGCAGTGTGAGGCGAAACTGGAGCGTGTTCTTATTTAGCCTGAAACACTTGTTTCCGGTCCCTCTGGCAGACATGTTGGATTTGCCGCCGCCCCTCTCAAACGCGGTGTACACCGAGCTGAGCTGGTGTACATACACTCACATTCCACAAAGGCTGACGTGTCATAAGGAAAACACAACCGGAGCACGAGTCGGGATGTGTTCATCCCGCACACACAAACTCTGATGGACTGCGGGTCTGGGAGCCGGCAGGTCTCAGGTTCAGAGCGTGTGTTAAAGTGAGTAAACCCAGCCATCAGTTATTACTGCCTGACTCAAACACAAACACACAAATCAGAGTTTGTTACAAAGCTCCACTCAAAGCCAGCAGAAATGAGCACCGTGTGTGTGTGTGTGTTTGTGGGTGTGTGTGTGTGCATGTGTGTGTATGTATGTCTTTATGAATGTGGGTGTGCTTGTGTGTATGTGTGTGCGTGTACTTGTTTGTATATGTGTGTCTGTGTATGTATATGTGTGTGTGTGTGTGTGTGTCTGTGTCTGTGTGTATGTGTGTGCATGTGGGTTGCATGATTTCTGAACGTTGGCCTGCCAGACTGCAGGGCCATCATGGTGGCATTTGAGCTGGCACGTGGTGACATTAATCCAAAAGCCATTTGCTCCAGCTCACTGCGGCAGCGTCACACCCCCGGTGGAGGATAAAGGCAGTTCCTTGAGATCTATAAAGATTGGTACTCTGCTATCGCTGCAAATTGCACTGGGAAACAAAAGCCATCAATATGTGAATGTCACGTCAGTCTTCTCTGCTTTTAATGTGTCACCACTGACGTTTTCTTACATTTAACCAATCCATGTTTTGTTTTGTTTTGGGTTTTTTTGTAAAATTAATCTCTGATTTCTTGGAGATGTGGCAATAATGTAATATTGCCAACTGAAAGGGCAAATGTTTCTCAGAAAGAATCTAGCAACTGCCAATGAATATTTAGGAGGCATTCAGTCCCACTACCGTGGTTTGGCCTCCACCTTTGTGTTCATCACTAGATAATGGCTGGAAGATATATCTACTGTAACTACAGCAGAGCTAAGAGTGTAGCCTAGCCCTCCAGCACAACTACATCAGAGCTAGCCTAGCCCTCCAGTACAACTACAGCAGAGCTAAGAGCGTAGCCTAGCCCTCCAGTGCAACTACAGCAAAGCTGAGAGTGTAATAAAGGTAAAGGTGAAGAGCTTCCAGACTAAGATTCTAGACCTCTGTACAGCTGTGAACCCTTACTCATGCCCATTCTGGTATGATTGCTGTCTACCATCACTTATAGAAGTTACTTTAAGTAAAGAACTTAGAACAATGTGTAGTTCATTCACCCACAGAATCACTCACATACAATACCACACAAAGTTAAATGTCTCCATGATTTAAAAAAGTGTACTGATATCTGTGTGTGTGTGTGTGTGTGTGTGTGTGTGTGTGTGCGTGTGTGTGTGTGTGTGTGTGTGTGTGTGTGTGCGTGTGTGTCTGTCTGTGTCTGTGTGTGTATAAATGTATAATAGTGTAGGTTGATAACAAAGAACTGAATCATACATTCTTGAAAAGGAAATGTGAAGAATATTAAACCTTGGAGGTTGTAATATGAAGGTCTGTGCTCACCATTCCTGCAAACTAGCCGTCTTCACTGAGGGCAAACTGTGTCATACGCCGCATAAAGATGGAGATGACAATACCATGTGTGAACGCTAAAGGTGTTCGTTAACAGCAAATCCCCCGGTCTGTCGGTTGTATTACCAATCACTGTTATGGTATTGCACTCTGGGTGCAGCTTAGATGATTTTTCATATATGTTTGCCTCTTTGTGCTTCTACTGTGCTACCAGAGTGACCAGTAGATGGCACTACAGTTCCAATCAGTGGTTCACAAACAGACTTCCTGTTGATGTCTCCTCCTGCCCTGAGTAATACCTCCATTTACGCTACCAGTGTCAATGCTAATTTTGCCATCTCTTGTCATAGCATACATGTCCACACCACTGTGCTTGTAGTTTTCATGTGCCAAGAGACCTCAGATTACTGAGAAACAGCTACAGGGGATATATTTCTTCCAGTTGAAAAGCAACTTAGGAGAAATCAGATTTACTGAACAGTAATGACACTCATGCTAGTGACATGAGCAGTGTTGGTGTTATTAAAAATGGTGGTAGTGTTAGGGATAGCAGGCCCAGTTGCGCTAGTGATGCGGGAAGTGGTAATCGTGTTGACTTGGCCTTGCTTTAGTTTGGCCTACTTACAGCGCTTTGTGTCGAGGAACCACAGAGGGCACACAGATCAGTCTCTGTCAGTGTGACATGATAAATTACCACACTGCTACAGAGACACAGAGAGAAGGGAGATAGGAAGGAGAGAGGGGAAAAGAGTTTTTACCTCTTTAATAGAGACCTCTAACTCAGAGAGAGTAAAAATGCTTGTCCGCAAGGCTGCTAAAACTGTGGAGACAGCAGTTCAATTTTCTCATTCCTGCTGAAACGAATAGAATACTTGTGCGTAGTTAATTATTTATGGGTCTTTGGGATGGAGACTAGAGACGGCTTTCAGCTGAACTTTTCCACTGTTCAGTGCATTGTCATTTCCTCTGTGCGTCCAAGAAAACTTGCTACACGACGGGGGGGGGGGGGGGGGGGGGGGGGTAAGAGAGAGGGAGAGAACAAGAGAGACGGGAGGGAATAATGTGGGCAGAGGGAGAAAGGGAGCAGGAAGGAGAGAAATGAAGAAGGATAGAGGGAGAGAAAGAGAGGGGAATGCGTTGCGCTGCTGCTGAGGTCACTGGAACAACCTTCCCTGCCGTGGCCCGTCTCCTTGCCTGCCTACTTCCTGCAGGCAGTAATGTGACCCTGTCTCCAGGCAGGCCAGTGGTCCAACGTGTCCACTTAACCTCCCCGCGGCTCTTTATTACAGACTGTTGCCAAACCATTTATTCCAATTACTCACAATCCCTCAGAGCATTGCTTTGGCTGTTTCACATACACTCTATGCCTCCCTTACGTCCAGTAAAGAGAGGATATACAGCATGTTATTGCTGAGTAAGAAGGATTGGGTGCATGTACCCACACATGGATGTTCTGGCAGAATAGTTGGTTAATGGAGAACCACAGACTGTTGTGAATAATGAGACTGTTTAAATCTCCAGAAGTTTCCAAAAGTAAAATGACTCCTCAGTTTCTCTTCCTAGCCCTCAGAAACACTGGCAGGAAATTGTTTCAGAATGCGCAAAAGTTTTGCGTGATCTCGTAATGCCTCATCTGTCTTTACAGACTACGGGGTCGAAAACCCAACAGCTCTAGAGTGACAGACGCCTGGAGGCAATCTCCCTTTCAGTGGATGGTTTATCCAGCACCCACTGTCTGACATTAACAAGAGAGTCACTCAAGACAAATACTGAACCTCGTTTATGCCAAGGAGTACACATTTATTTGGAGAAAAAAACAAGTTTCTCTGTTTTATTTCCTTCCCTCTTTCTCTTACGCACCCTTCTTTCTTCGCCTCTGCCCTGTCATTCCATTGAGTCTGTCCTGTACTGGGATTCGAGCACCTCCCACGTTTCCCGGCGTCGTCGCGTGGGTCGCGCCATTTCCCTTCAATTAACCTGATAGCAGTGTAATTGGTGGAGGGCCTTTTGCCAGCCTCTTCAGCTATGATTAGGAGGCTTCGAGTGTCACATTGGTGGTTTCTGTGACTCCTTATTCCTCTCCAAGCTCCTCTAACCTGCAGGCGTAGCCATGTCTCAAAACGCTGCGGTGGCTTTGAGCCCGGGACTTCACTCTGTCCGTCCATGCATGGCAGCTGCATGTACCTGCAGCTGTATGCCTTAACTCCTGTGAAATCTTCATTTTTGTCATATCCCACATCAAATAGGGTTAGAAGAGCTAACCCCTGGGAAGGGAGACAGACAGCGCAGCTACTGACTGTAAATATTACATTTACCATATGACACCCTGTTTGCTGGGCTTAGCCACACTCTAGGCTGCCTTTTACATTACTACATATTGTACAATAATAACAATAATAATAGTAATCATCATTCTTTTCTCTGGTGGACATTATTTCACTGCATAAGGGTAGAGAGTTCTGGAAGCCTACGTTTCCCGAATTACCTGGTTTTGAAAAATTGTGTTGAGAAGAAAGAGCCTTTTTTGGCCTATTTGCACACAGCTAGCGCAGCGATGCAGGTCCAAGGGCAAAGACAGCTCTCCCTGGACACTGCAGTGCAAATGATCTACAGATTTCCCAGCGTGCACTAGGAATATCGACCGCAGTGCCCTCTGGGAGTCAGCGGGAATGCATCCAGTACATTCAGGGTGTAAGCCAAGGCGGAAGGTTATGCAAAAATATCTGAATGCACGCACAGCCACAGATTCAGTCAGTGCTTTCAATCATAAATGACAATTGTCCAAGAGCGGTTATAAATGTAACTCCCAGTAGATTTTTTATGTATAAAAAGAATTGTTAATGTTTAATATATAGATGTACATTAAAATGAAGGAGGATACCTGTTTCTGGTTAACTGGCTAACATTAGTTACCAATGTAGTTGTCAGCATCTGTACCCACATAAGAAAACAACATTAAAGTTGCTCAATTGAGTCATAAAAGTCTTTGCTTGCTTTAAAATTTGAGTTGAGTTCATTGTTTTTATTTCAGTTGTAGTGTTGAGATATCGTGCTGGCCTTGTATTACGCCATGGTAGAAAATTATGGTGTCGTGACAACCTTAATTAAACATCACTGACTTTTTAAAATTTAAGTTGTTAAATCATTTATGTTACATATTCGCTAAGAAGACTTCTTTTTAAGGGCAACTTACATATTCATAGACATATTAGGCATTTAAACAGCGGGATATTTTAGTGAGGCAATTCAGGTTAAGTACTTTGCTCAAGGGTATGACAGCAGTGCCAAGCTGTTAATTAACAAGCACTCGAATGCAGATTCAATTAATCAATCAGCAATCTTCCGGTCGAACATTACCATCATCAAACATTTGACATCATCTGTAGGGTGGACTATGAAGAGAAATAATGTCAAGGCAACCTGTTTGCACTTAAAATTCACAGGTGTCAGAACAATGCTCTCCAGCACATTCAAAGACCAAATGAAATCAAGTCACTACTGAGGAAAATAAAAATCTTCATTTTTGCCTTCACGGTGGCGAAGCAGCTCGTTTACTATACCTTTTAAACACACTGCAAAGTGGCCATTTAGTGCTCACTGGTGGGAGCTGTGTGTGTGTGTGTGTGTGTGTGACGCAAACTGACATCCCATAAATCAAGTCTCCTTCCCCCCCAGCTTATGTCGATCAAACCGACGGAGCCCGGAACTCATAGGGGCAGCCCGGAACAGCATAAGGGAAAACACTGAAGACTCTACGACTTCAGTAGAATCGGTTCCCTAAAGCAAACATGGTCCCTGTGGAGGTCCTTTCACATAGCCCCCCCCCCCCCCCCCCCCCCACTCCCCTAAGGGTCAGAGGGTATGTGGAATTTCAAGAACTGTGTTCACACACACACAGAAATATGGAGTTTACTTGCATAACAATTCATTGTGAGGAATATGGAAAATATACCACACCACTTATGCAGCCCTATCTCATTCCTTATGTAAAAACTTACATAATGCCACTGACTGGCTAAAGCTTCTTCAGAGCCTTGGACAGCAAATCACTTCTTTCAGCTGGAAAGGATGATTACAGTGAATTAAAATGTAAATGATCAGTGTATTCAGGAAAAAAGAAGGGACAGCTGGCTCATATAAATGAACATAAATCACAGGGTGGTTTCCAATGGTGATGACATCAAGTTCCTCTGTGGCAATTTCAGTGCAGAGGTCAGCACCTTGGATGGATGGCATGATGTTCAAATGTCAATGTCAAGGCTACAAAGCACAGAATCCCATCTGTGTAAAATAAAAACATAGTAGCAGATTTCCAAGTAAAAATCCCAAAGTGACTCAAGAGGTATCCTAATCCAAATGTATCAGTGGATAGGACAGTTACCAACTTGATACAGCTGAACTCCTGCAAATGTTTTTTTTTTTAATTGTATGTATGAGTATATAGGCGCGCGTGTGTGTATGTGTCTGTATATGTGTGAGTATATAGGTGCACATGTGTGTGTGTGTGTGTGTGTGTATGTGTGAGTATATAGGTGCACATGTGTGTGTGTGTGTGTGTGTGTGTGTATGTGGGAGTATATAGGTGCACATGTGTGTGCGCGCGTGTATGTGTATGTATGAGTATATAGGCGTACGTGTGTGTGTGTGTGTGTGTGCACGCGTGTATTCGTGCCCTGCGTTCTGCATCACATTTGAGCCCCAGCTGTCACTCCAGCCCAGAGGGGCGTGTCTTGACATGCCGCCCGGCCCAAACCGACTCAATAAAGCTATATTATGTCAAGATTAGAGCCCCTTGGCTGTTGGAGCAGTCCTAATCAATACCTGGGCTGGTCTTAGAACAAAAAGATAAGAGAAAAACACCACTCATTAATCCTGGGCCAACTTAGAGCAGATGTTTTCATGTCAGCTGAGAGGGGAAGACATCCACAAAAGCAGTGTGTAAAACAGCACCACTCTCACTGTAGACATTAAACCCTCCCCAGCAACAGGAATGTCTTTACCGGTGACCTGTTGAAGAGGACCACCAAGGCGTAACCGTATGTAACACTCTAAGTTGTGGATTGCACCTAAGTATGACAGAATTATTGTTGTTTGCAGCCTCATTCGAATATAAATATGATAAAGGTACAAGAGTAAAAAACATTGCTTCAGAGCTGCTATGGCAACAAAACAAGGTTTGTCAGAAGGTCGCATTTGAGATTTTTCTATTTGCATTAAATAGTGACTCTATATTTCATCCATTGTCTTTGAAAAACATGGCAACAATTTTGACGGCTCTGTGTGGCACACATTCTATGCAGTTTTATACTGCAACATTGCTCAGCATACAGCATGAGACTTTTTGGGTTTGATGGCATTATAAATGGTGTATTTATACGTCCTATATCAGGTCATAATTATTTCATGTCTGAAGCGTATACTTCTGTCACGGTAGATACAGCAGAGGCTGTCATAATTGGTTCTATTTTCCATGTTTTTTATTGGGTTAAAACACTGAGTTAGCGCATAGGCTTCTGTGTCAGCTTTTTAAATTTCACATCTAGTATGTCATCTAGGACTGAGATATGCTCATTTGCATACTGTACATATCATTATTTGGAGTGTTAAAAACTGATGCTGACATATTGTTCAATTCTACAACAAACTTCTCTTGAACACACTTGAGAAAGACCACCATAAGCACCATTTAGACACCAAGTTTGTATAAGTTTGTCCAGCATCTTTTTTCAAGATGATTTTTAACGCATTGCCTATTGTGCAAAATGGGTGGAAAAAGGGTGACATTTGATTGGCTGTCACAGATGCATTTTTTAATGGATCACTTTCGAATTTGGCACAACGAAATCCATTCAAGTTATACTCATTTGAAAAGTTAAGAAATAATAAAAAAAATGAAATAATCCAAGCAAATTCAATAGGGTACCTATGCAGTACTGGTCCCCTAATTACTCACAAATAAATTGAATTATGCTAACAATCCATGACGTTCTTTGTGAACAATTTCAGTCAAAGCTGTGGATTAAATTGTCTGATTATTCCTAACCTGATGTTAAGGAATGCTTTCTTCATGACTACTGGGAAACAGTCACTTGAAAGAGAACTAAAACACAGGAGCTGCTTTGAATGCTTATTTATATATAGACTGCCCAGCACTTCAGGAATCAAAGGAATCTTTGATCAGAAACTGTCAGTGGCTGAAGTATATGGAGCAAGGTACATTTCCTGACAGGAACAAGAGGGCTCTTATGGCACAAGCCAAAGAGGGAGCCTAATGTCTCTCCTAAGAAATGTGGAGTGGAGGAAGAGCAATGAGAGAGAGCAGCACGGTGTCCCTCTCAGTAGGAACATGGCTGTGATGGAGTCTATGGCTTATAGTCAGTGTGATTCCACCAGCTCCACAGTGTGTTTATCGCACAACCATTTCATATGGTCATCAGCTGTGTACTGCCATCAAAACACTGCCATCACTGTATATCAGCATGGCCTAGTGGTTGAAGAGTGTGTCTTGCAACCCGAAGGTTGTTGGTTCAATCCCTAAGCGCAGTACTGCTGTTGTACCTTTGAGTAATATGCTTATTCAGTAGTCAATATCCAGCTATATAAACAGATGACATGTAAAAATTCAAACAATCTGAGTGCTTCTGGATAAGGGAAAACATGCACTACACAATGCCATTTTATGCAATTACACTGTATGCATCTCCATTCAGGCATGAACAATACTACGCTTTGATATAGATACTTCCTGCTCATTCATTGTGTTTGTTAAACACCTACATTATCCTTTTAACTGTACAATACTGTCTTTGCATATGGAGGCCAGGTGTATGACAGTGACTGGTATATGTTTTAATGCTCTTACATAGCAAGGACGAACAGAACTGTTTGCAGAGTTTTCCCGACTGATTTTTGATGGGATGCCACTGTAAAACAGGCTTCAGAACCCTTGGGGGAGGGAGGGGGGCGTTTGTCCTCTTAGGAGTGGCTGCTTCACTCCCTCGCCCCTCCTGCTCAGAGAGAGCGAGAGAGTGAGGCACAGTGCCGCAGAGTGCCCCGAGCGGAAGCTCTCTGCTCGCTGCGGTCCGTACTGCGGAGAGAGGATGACGAATAGCCCCACAGAGGACTACACGGGAGTCGCTGGCGCAGGGTTGCCAAATTCCACACCCCTGCAGTTTGTTCTTTCAGTCACCCGACCACTCTTCCCATCACCTACTTCTGCCACGAAGAGGAGCAGGATCCGCAGCTGTTGGGGGGGGGGGGGGGTTGAGATCTTACATGGTGAGGGGCGGAGGGCCATCGGGATCCTCAACTCTCTGCTCCTGTTGAACGACGCATTAAAAACTTTCCTGAAATGGACTGTGATGAAATGAGACAGACTTGCCCTTGGTATCCTGGCAGGGAGGCTATTGGACCTCATGACATTACCCGCACACCCATTCAGGATGACTCCTTAGTCTTTTTTTTTAATGTCGCTAACGCTAACACCCGCTGTCCTGCTGGAATAAACAGCTCTGTGTACAAGAGGAACGACCCTTACAGAGGTTATGTGTCTTTCACAGCAGCAGCGCCGATCCCTGCTGAAAGCGTACCACCCAGTTACCTAGCTGCTGTTTATCTGGCACAGAAACAGCTGGGCTCCGTGTCTTGTCCCTGTATGAACGCTTTAACTCGTCACGACGTTTTTAATAAAACATCATTAACCGTGGATTTTTTACATTAATGATTCAAATCTAATTAGAGTGCTTCCGTGGATCATTAGAAAATATCAATGGAAAGTAATTATCTGTAAAAGCTGGTACCGCACTAGTCTTACAGCGATTAAGTGGTGCAGGGCTGGAGTGAGGGAACAGCTGATCATTACTCTGCAATACACGCAAGCACTTAACAGAATCGTTATTTGACCTTAATGCTACACAAAATCAGTGTTAGATGCACACAGTCATAAATTTAAATACATCACATAAATGCGTGCTTTGTATCTGAAGTGTTGGGGATGGTTTAGGGACATGTTTTTATTTTATATTTATTTGCATTTTGGGAATAGTGGGAGGGCATAGCTGGTGGAAACTGGTCTGACTCAGCTGGTTAATTACAGAATGCTGAACTGAGTAATCAGTCTTCTTAAAGCGAGAGCAGGCCATCTGAGAGAGTGATACTCAGAGAAAGGTCTTGACTGAGATCTTGGTCATCTTTTTAGACACTAGAACCCCTGCTGTCCTATAACAATGTGGTATGTGGAAACACAGAAATAGCCTGAGCATGAATTTAACACAGAGAGAGGCCTGTGTTGGCTCATTCAGGTCAGGCTGGGACTTTACCTACCCCTCATCCCTTCCCAGCATGCTTTTGCCTCTTCTCTCTTTTTTGCCACCCCAGGAGTGACCTGGGTATGTGCTCCCATTTTGTTTTTGTGTTCCCAATTACCTGCTTTAATTGAATGTCTCTTCCATGGCCCTGGTTGTCTGAGGGGAATTGTTTTGTGAAATTAGACATGCTGCCATTTCCACACAGCCCCGCTCAACAGGAGAGCTGAGGGTGGAATTTCTTCCGGGCAAACCACATTCCTGCTGAAGCGGCAAGGCTCGTCGTGTGCCCCGGCAACAGCACTGGCTCTGCAGCATCACCCGCCTTCACACGACTCGACAGAGCAATGCCTCAGAATCTGACACCCGGACGGCTGATTGACACATCCATGCAGGAGACCTGAAGTCTAAGGATCCGTTCCCACGAGCCGTAAAGGCAGGGACGTGTTATGCTAATGCTAGCCTTGCTTCTCCTCCGGTGCTGGAGGTGTCCCCCGCGGTCAGAAAGCCTGCTGCTGGATGAACATGCTGTCACTTTGCCAGCTCATCTACGTACAGCGAAAGATAGTGTTTGGCATGGTGACGAAATCGCTCTGGAGCACTTCCACAATGGCCCTCCACCGCACTGCTCCTCCATTCCACTCGAGGCAGCACTGTATTTGTGCTAAACCAATTGAAAGACTTTCAACTGGCCAAACCAAAGGTTCCATCATTCAAAGAACAAGAAAGCAAGCAGCCAGTCTTTGTCTGACCAATTTGTGTGAGAGTTGTCCCCCAGGAACCCCGGTTCTGCCACTTGAATGACTCTGATTAGGACATTAGTAGTAAAGTAGCTAAATTTACTGCTGTCAGGGCATGGGATGAAGCAGACAGTTTAGTGGTCACTAAGATAACACGGGAAGATTTGAACAAGAGCCATAAATGGTTGGACAACTGGAAAAGCAAATTCAGCACTGACAAAAGCATGGATAGGTTACAATATATTGTGGGCAGCATTAAGACATTGTGTGTACAGGATGGTGGCTCCACCTGTTATAGTCAAGGCAGGTTATAACTTAACTGTAAGTTAAACTACATACAGGATTTTAGTTGTTCTTTTGTCAGGACATAAGGACACAGCCTAATGATGTAGGAGCTTTTGTGGCTAGAGGAGCAGCACGAGTAATTCCAGATCATAAAGAGATCTAAAGGCATCTAATCTCAGTTTAGTCACAGCAAGAGGAGGTTTAAAAGAGGATAGAGTGACATGTATACAATTTCAAAAAATATAATGAGATCCAGATTCAGTGAACCAACATGAATTCAAAATCAAATAATGCAAAATGGCCTAACGTGTAGAATATCACATACATCTGTAGCACATACTGTATAAAATGCTACGCTTCATTGTAAATGAATGTCAACATGTACCGTATATGTCAAGATAACAGCAACAAAACTTGATACTGACCAGGCCAAACTACTCTCTGATCTCACAGGGAGCATGGCACAAACAATGAAACCTGACTGTAAATCACTACCATTTTGTGGCAGCAAAAAAAAAAAAGGTACGACTATTCACCCTGTTCCTCTGCCGCTGCCTCCAAAATGATCTGTTTGCATTAAAAGCAGTCCTCCAAATCACAAAGGCAGCCGCGGCAGAGTTTAACAATGAGAGGGTTCAATTAAAGGTGACGACATTTTTGCTGCGGCCCAAGACTGTGATTCAGTGCCTTGTGTATAATTCAGTGACACTGAAAGTCATTTGCCATATCTTAGTCTAATGCAGGCCTACAATATTCTAAGTGCTTTCCGCAGAGGAAATGAAAACCGCTGCCAGCGTTGTATTGGCTGTAATGGTTGTTGGTCGCATTCAGTGCTGCGATTCAAAGCCGATTAGAATGCCGCGCTACCTGATATGGGATCTCTAAGATTTGAATAACAAATGCTGGTGAAGAAGGAATCTTCAAAAAGGATACTTGGGAGTTTTTTTGTGCTGTTTTGTGAGACTGAAGGGAAACTGAGATGAAAACAAGCCCTAGAAGGTAACTTGCCCCTAGGCACATAGGTACGGACAAAAAAAACACGTTTAATTATGACTTAATTAAAAAGAGATCACGGCTCATTTAACATCAGCATTTCAATAATGCAGCAAGAAAAAGTCTTAAAGATTATATCTACAACCGCGAGCCCTGGATATTCAACAGCTGAAAAGGATGATCGTTCAGAATCACGTAATAATGGATTCATGTAGACATAAAATATTCAAAAAGAGGGAAAGAAGAGCTTCGCAAACACCGATACATATTTAACAGGAATAGGGGTCAGACAATCCAATGGATATGCAACTCTAAATGCGCACATATTCAACTTGTCAGTGATGCCTGACGAGAACACAGCTCACAAAGGAGCACAAGCTGAAGCCAGTGAAGATGTCAAAAAAAATGTAAAGAGAGAGGGATCAAAAAGAGTGGTGCACAGGGGACTCAGGCCTCAACCACAGTGGGAAGAGCACATCATATTCTGTATATATATACTGTTCAATCAAACACAACGTGTGATATCCCAGGCAGTGTAGGTCAGTGTGGGTCGACCCTAACCCTGACTCTGAGTCTGACTCTTGCTATGTGAAAACGAGAGGCTTATGGTATTTATCAGAAGGGAAGGACACAGTTTGGTAAATATCACCAGAGTTCTTTGGGCACTGTGTATCACTACTTATCCTCACTTTCTCCAGTCACAAACCAGATGAAGGAGCTATGGCTCTCCTCTGCATAAATGCCACACCCACATCTAAGTTATGGAAAATCAATGGGCCTCTCAGTTTAATTAGTAGATGAATAACTTCTTACCAGGGGAGGGTATCAATAATCTAATTCCTGCAGTTCCCGCGCTTTGCTCCCATCTGCCCTAGGGCCATTAACGCCTGCAGGCCTTCGGCTAATGTACCTCTTTAATAGGGTACTGGAGTCTGATTCCTTACAGTGACAGGTCTGTGGTTGTTTCTTTTAACTCTGCTTATTGTTGGCCTCTGATACTCCCAGTGAGGAAATGGACTGTTCACCCTCTAAACCTACTACAACAAGACCTTCTCTCTTGCTCACTCTCTCTCTCTCTCTCTCTCTCTCTCTTTCTCTCTATAACTTGTTTATATGTCACTCTATGCTGCTCACACAAGTAAAAGATCATGTTGCTTTGCTTGTATTTGGAACATTTACCTGCTGCGATGTCTGAGATTGGATGCAATTCACAATGGACTCCTTTGCCTGACACAGATTGGTTGTGCAACCACATGGCTGCCAAGACGTTCCCCATGGCTGTGTGTTGATGTCGGACCCTGTTACCATTCAGCATGAGGCGTGGCAGTGGATTGAATATAAACCACATCAGATGCGTGGTTAGGTGTGTCCGCACAGCATACTCATTTAGCATCACAGCAGAGTGGGAGAGCATGTGCTGGAGATGCACAGGAATCCTGCTGTTCAGTGTAAAATGAGCGTAACTGAGTCCACGTTCCTCCTCCTTCAGATTCAGCGCACTCTTCCCTACCCCTCCACTGTTACCTCAACACGTAGCAGTGTTTGTGTTTCAAAGCTTGGGCCATGGCCCCCACAGTGACAGACCTCCCCTTCTCCCCTTCCTCCCCACCCTCTCTATCCCTGACTGACAAGCATGCAGAGGCACTCTCTTTCTGTTGTGCTCATCCAGACTCTTCCTCTGTGCAACCTCTTTCTGCCTTGTCACAAATCCATACAGCCCATTTGAGGGATTCTGACTGAAAACCAGAACGGACCTTTTACAGTGGTCCTTTCAGTTGACTGGTGCTGTTTGGCCAGACCATTCAGACCCTGGCAGAGCTACAGAGAGATACAGAGTCTGGCACAGGATACAGACCCCAGAACAGCTGCAAGGGAACATACTGGTCTGGTTTACAGGCTCAGAAAGTGCCATACATTCTCAAGGACAGTGTTTTTTGTTATTTATACCTATCAATCAGTTATGATTCTATCACTGCCACTAGCTACCACACTAGAAAGAACCTCTTAAAGATGCTAACAGACACTTTTAATTAATGTCATAAACCTAATTCTTTTGGAAGAGGCTTGTTTTGTCTCTTATGGAATCTTGTTTGTTAGTGAAAGGCTAACAGATTAAAAAAAAAGATATATGATATGAAAAAGATTTTCACAGGTGTAAAAGTTTTATATTAGTGCTATTCAGTGTATTTACAGGATGCCACAGGATGCAAAAAAATATCACAATTAACATTTTATTTCAAGAATTAATTGTGATTGATGGAAATTCTAATCAAATTTTTAAGCACTGATACTTATGGTACATTAACTAAAATATAAACACAGAAAAGATTTTAATTTGCCTTTTTTCAGAACATAATGCAAACAGAAATGTAGCTCTGATTCAAGTCCTTGTTCATTAGCAATACTGCAGAATCACTGGCCTGCAAGGATTTTCAGATCCAGTGTAGATTGGATTAGACCAGATTAGATTAGATCAATTCATTGCCCTCAATGAGGAAAACGGTTCCTAGAGTTCGGACGGGAAAATAAGATGTTTAGCGGACAATAACATGATGATGCCAATGCAAATAACGAGACGTCATGACAGAGGCGGTCTGCAGTGCTAACCCTCAAGACGTGCGCATTAATTTGTGCATTGTGTAGACGCAGCAGTTTCCTGACAGTTGATCATTTATTCCAGAGGTTAATAGGGACTAGAGTCAAACTCCTGCAGAAGAAAACTTTTCTCCAGTGCACACAAGGATACATAGGCCCTGAAGGCAGTATTTTTAAAGAGCTATTTAGGGCACAGTGCATTTCTGGCCCTGCTATACCAGCTTTGTGCTGAACAGCTTTGAAAGTTCAGTGTACCAACCTGTGATTTTAAGTAACCTGGGAGACATCTAAAAGATTGTTACAGTTAGAGACTGAGAACTTCGAAAGAGATCAGATATTTCCATAGAATAGGAAATATCTATGGTTATGGAGGAAAGCAGCAGGGGCAGATTTGAAGGTGCAGAAATCAGTGAAGCACAAATAATCGGTGTTGAGACTTTTTCCTCAGCAGTATATTAGTTGGTAAGTTATGTTTTTAAAAAGAACTTCAAGGCTCATCCTTTTTGTTGCAAATGCTATTATTAGACATTTCAAATCAGTGAAAACACACAGGGCTTTCACAACTTACATTGGCAATTTTTAGTTGTATCTAACATAAACAACTGAGAGAATAGAGAATTAAAAAAGGAAAGACTTGCTCTCCCACAGAATGGTCACACATTATGACAAGTCATTTTTAACAGCACTTCACATTCACAAAAAATCAATTCAAGCCCTGAAAAGAATGAAATGTTCGATTAATGTGACACGTGGAGATCATGAAAATTGACTATGGAAAGTTTATCACTGCTGTCATATGTAATAACTGCACCAACACTTAGGAATTACAGTCTGCATATACCAAAAATCCTATATTTTATGCTGGCTCTGGCACTATGCTATGACAAGGTTTGAGCAGCTGTCTGGATATTGACTTTGATCACAACAGTTAGTTTGGATGGTGTACTACCTTGTGTGACATGGGCACAGAGGTTTGAGCAAGCAGACAACAACAAAACAGCCAATGATAGTGTAGGCGACCTAGAGGCCCACCTTAAAATCACAAATCCTGACAATCACAATAAAAATGCCAAAATACAAATAATGCACCAAAACCTTGCAGCTAGGAAGTTGTTGCTCTAACTGAGTGTAACACTGCAGAGCAGCCATGGAGAATTTACAATTGGGGAATTGGGGGGGGGGGGGGGGAGGGGGGGTCATGGGGAAAGGCACAGTACATTCATGTTTTATTTCTACTAGTATAGTAAATGAAAAATGTACATTACATATATGAACATACAGTAATACAAATCTTACATTGTTAGATTTGTTTTCTGAGGTAGTTCCCCCACCGTACCCCACCCCCTGTCAGAAGGAATAGTGCTGATTTATGACATTCATTTCAGAGCCAGTGGGAATTACATAAAGCCTTTTAATGAGATGATATGTCATTTAAATACCCTGGGCTAATGCATCAATTTGCAGTTCAGGCTATTTTTTTGTAAACAACTGCCGTGTTTAAAGATCTAATTCATGGCAATTATTCACTTGTTCATTTAGTAATCTGGAAACTGCTTATTTGTGTCAGCCACGAGTGTAGTCACGCACCAGAACTAAAACAGAGGGACACTAAAGAGGAGGTTTCAGATCTGCAAATGGAGAGAGAGTCCAGTTGTGACACAGGCAGCCCTGGCAGGTAGTTTTTGTGTCACGGTCGTATTGACCATCGTAAGGGGTCAAGAAGACGGTTTGTCCACATTACCAGTAATTAGTCATTCATCCCAGTGACTTGGCATTGTGCTCATTCTGTGTAAAAACAGTCAACTAAGAACCAGCGATAGGAGGGAAAGCTTGGTAACTGCGAGTGTTACAGGGTGACTTGGGAATACAGTTATATATGTATATTGACACTTTGCCACTGGCACTTTGCCACTGACTGACTTATTATGACGTACTCCACATACCAGCACCAGATTGGAGGTCAGGCATGGTTCTTTCTTAGCTTGAAGAAAGTAAAACGGTGATAAAGCCGATGGAGGTTGGTCAGGGCCAGCGAGCTAGGTTTGACAGTGACGTGGCAGTGGTCGCAGGAGGCAATTAGAGAGCCAACTGTTGCAGAACGGCACACTGTACAGAGAATCGTAGAATTATTCAAAATACCTCTGGAAGCTTTCTGGAATTTATTCTGCTGGATTCTGAAGGAACTGTGAGTGTAAATTGTGTATTCTCCTGAACAAATGAATACTACAAAACAGTTTTTTTTTTTAAATCATATTTCTGTCCAGGCTTGTTGAAGACCATGTCCATAACACAGAAGCTGAGAACTGTTGGGTTGGTTAGCATCAGAGAAATGTCTGGCAACTGAAAAGTTGATATCAACTCTTTGGATGGCACATCTGTGATTGATTATGCAACAATATAACCGAAAGCTAGATGCTTCATCAAGGGCAGCGATGAAGGTACGTTCAGTTATATGTGTTGGACTAAAGGTAGGGTGACCATACGTCCTCTTTTTCCCGGACACGTCCTCGTTCAGAGACGCATGTTTTAGGTTCCAAAACCAGGACATATCCAGGAAAAAGAGGACGTATGGTCACCCTACTAAAGGTAATGAAACTGTAGACTGCAGTGTTATTTTTTTATTTTTTCATTTGTTTATTTATTTATTTATTTTTTGGGGGGGCGGGGGTGATTGTCAGAAAAAGACAATACAGATAAAAAAAAACACTGTACTGCCACAAAACCTACATGTATTGGCATTGTCCTCCAATGAGCATTTAAAGTGCACACTCTTTTTTCCTTCTTTTCAGTCTCGCCATTGACATAAATATGTATTTATTGACCTTTGTTAAGATCACACTCATTCAGGGAGGTGGGATATTACTTAGCCGTTTGTTTCTGAATCCTTAATTATTGTATTGATGGTTAGCTTCTCTTTCTTTTCATCTCCAGTCTGGCAGTATTTTTGGCCCTTGTTAGCAGGTGCATGTGATGAGGTATTTAAATGATGTTAATTTTTCAGCTGCTGATGAGTTCATGATTGCTGCACAAGGTGTTTCCATTTTAATTTAAGCTCAATGTTCTTTTCAAACATGGCTTGCCTACTAACAGTTCATTTGCTACCAATTAGTGGTGAACTTGGACTGGAACTAGATAACACTGATTTTTATGGTGATTGCTTCCTTAACTGGTGTTCAGACAGATGTGATTATGAATCTTATACCATTCCCCCCTGTATAGCACACAGATGACGGTTTAACATTAGGTTTTGGAAAAGATGTTCCCTCTCTTTCTTTTGTTGTTTTTCCACCTCTTATATTATAAAAATCCTCCTAATGCAGATATTATATCATAGCTCAAGTTTTGACCAAAGATGTCAGGTTTAGCTTTTTTAGGCAAATGGTCTAAAATTGTCATCGAATTTGCACCGAATTCTTATCTTTTCTTACTCCCAAACTCAACCTTTGCAAGAAAATGCATTTTCAGTTTCAGTAACAAGATGGTTTAGTTTAAGACTATAGTCTTATTCGTGTTCTCTCTGCTGTTAGCTTGTTGTGTGAAGCAAGATAACAGGAATGTATAACATTTTCTAATAATAACTGAACTGTAGTTGGAAGTGTAGTGGCTAGATTAGCACACGGAAATCCCCTAATTAAGAGAATACCTCTTATTTCCATTCATTTCCTCAACAGACACTGTTCTGTGGGGTGGCTTGCATCACTTAAGCACTGTGTATTATTGTTCATCCAGCTGGGAAATTACTGAAGGGAGTGAGTCCAAGCATCAGGCTACAACAGCAGTGCCAAAAGATTCAAGCCTGCAACCTCTTGTCGCAAGTCTAGTTCTGACTACTGCAGCTCACTCATTCAAGGCGTTCCAATGCTCCTGGCATCATCTCACCCAATATTTTAGACCTAATACCCAGCACTGCCCAAAAGATGGATTGCCATCTGTATATGGCACCGTTCACTGTGGAGACGCGGTGCGAGCAGTAATCACAGCAGCTTTAGGGCGCAGCGGAAATGCTCTTAAGCCCGTGAAGTACCCGGGATTTTCAGTGTGTTAACAGAAAGTTCAGATCCTCCCTCCCAAACTTTCCATGCAATGCTATCACTGCAGTGTGGTGTTCCATAGACCCCATGTTCCCCACTCTCTGAAACCTAGAGTTAAATTGACTTAGCCATCTGGATGTTATGGCGCCAGAGATGCGTTGCTTCAGTTTTTACTGTAAAGTGTAGAGTGGACCTACAGACTATATACTATTTATACTGTAGGTATAAATTTTTATTTCATCCAAATGTATTTTATTTCATCCAAATGTATGAAACATATGAATAAGAATATTGTTGATCCAGATGATGTGGTCTGCACTGCGGCTTTCTAGTGATACATTGTAACTTTCTGGTATTGTGGTATCAAAGAGTGACAAACATTTTACTTAATGAATGGGTCTTAGTAGTGAGCTGAACAATGTGGACTGAAGCCTACCAATTTACTAAGGCAACTGAATGCAGTAAAGCAGGCAATTTTGAATGATAAGTCAAAAGAAACTGCCTTTTGCAGTTAGCAGATAGAGCTGAGAATAAATTGAATGCCTTTACATTCCCCAGCAGAGTGCATATCACGTGGCCCATGTCTTGAAGACACCATGTGAAAATGAAAATAAATGAACAGCTTTGTGTATGAAGTCTGTTTTGTGGAAATGTAACAATGCTGAAACACATGAGTGTGTGTGTGCGTGCGTGCGTGTGTGTGAGTGGATGTCCGTGTGGTGTATGTATGTATGTATGTGATGTTAAATGTGAATAGCAAAACACCCTAAAATGAAAATGTAACATTAATTGGCAGGATAGTTTTTTTTATTAATTGTACATTAACTTTGGTTTCACCAAAATGTCAGCAGCAGCAGGAATCCTAACGTGTTTTATTGCACTTTTTATTCCTGTTACAATTTCCAATTGACCTTTATGATCTTCCACAAAACACAAATCTGCTGGGCCATAACCTGGCCAACACTGTACTTAATGCACTGTGCTGTACGTGAAAAAAGGGACAACCCATTGAAAACAAAATGATTTGCAGGAATGTATAAACAGAATTGATTTGTGTTTCACGAGAGAACAACAGTGTTATCAAGCTCTAAAATTTACATTAAGAAAAATGTGAGTTTTAGCAGATACAGATAATTAAGATTACAGTATAGACTGCAAATCTCTGCATTCCTGAAGATCAAATTAAGTCATTAAATTTTATTTATAGAGTCAGCTCCCTGCAATTGCTCTGATGTATGTGTTTCATGGCATAGTGAGCAGCTCATCCTGAATTATTCCCACTTAATTCATGTGCATATTCTGATCATGGAGGTTCATAGTCTATAAACCTCTTTGCTCTGGTTAAGTGCATACCATTACACAGTCCTGAGCACTTGAAATTATCAGGTGCCTACTGTACATATTCCATCGATTTTCTCCAATCATTCTGTAGATAGCTTTAACGGAGACCCATAAAATTTTGTAAATACAGCGGCAAAATCCTTTCCCTTGTAAGCCATATACTGTAAAACACTGAGGCAACACTTTACTTTCAAGTAGGTCACACGTGGCTTTCTGTAACCTTTTCATTCCCAACAAAATCTTTTCTTGGAGCTCATGAATATACAAACCCACTAACGACTGTTGGCATAAACTGCTGCAGGTTTGCAGTGAGGTTTGGGGTCATTTCATTCTATGAGACAGCCCTCATAAGCAAGCATGAATATTCACCGATGCTAAGGCGGGGTGTCGTGCTTATGATGTACCTCAGCCGCACTGTGCACCCTTGGCTGTCTCATGTGCCCCACAGAGGTCTTTCAGATGAGAGCGGATCATCTTAACCCAGACGAGAGGGCCTTCCACATGTAAAGAGAGACTGTCTTCACTGACGCTCAGCCAACGGAGCAATCCTGACAGAAACGTTTTTTTTTTCCTTTGTTCTATTCTCTCTTGTTCATGAGCTCCTGCATGGCACATTTACATTTAGATTGAAAGGTGGGGGGAAATGATTCCCTCATAGTAGCCGCGGCGTTCTGAGGAGCCGTCCCCGCCCCCCATAAACTCGAGTGCATGTTAACGACGCCTCCTCTCCTTCCCTCACCTCGGGCTGTGTCTCGTCCAGCCTGCCCTGCACACATCTGACATCCACACAGTTAACTGAGATAAGTACATGCGCACCGCCCCCGAGGAGACGCTCGGGTTGCTCACTTGTCTTTCACAGTAATGAGACATGCCTACTATACACTGATTAATGGGTCAGTCACTCACAGCTTTTGATTGCTCAGCCTGTGTTCATACGTTATCTCAGCTGAAAGCACAGTGGTCACCACACACGCTACCTCACCTTGTAAACACCTCAATGTTTGTCAACAGTTACAAATCATGTGTCTAATTTATGATCTAGTTCAATTTATTGACGTTAGAACAAGTGAAATGCATATGGTAACTAAATACAGAACTTGTTAATCTGGTTAAAGTACATGCATAATCTAAGTAGCTAACTAACAGAGCCAGCTTTCGCTGTCTAGAAGCAACATGTATTTGACATAATAGCCATCAAATCCACAGTAATCTTTTCCCTAGATAATATTTCCCCAGACTGTATCTGTGACACTTTAACAACACAAGACAAAACAACACATTTCAGTTATGAAGCTCACTAGCCACCATCAGTGCAATTATTCAAAGAATGAAATTAGATGTGTATTAGTCAGATAATTTTCAGAATAGTTGTTGCTGTAAGGTGCCTTGGGTTTTCACTATCACAAAAGGGAGCAAATTAAATGACTTTTCTGCTGACTATTTCTGTAATTGCTACCACTTCCTACAATTTTATTATTGTTTTTATTACCATTATTTTGACAGGACTAACTTGGTTAAACCACATTTAACTACAGCGGTTCCCTTCCATGTCTGTTTGTTACTTTAAAAAAAGACTACAACTCATGGAAAGTACACTTTATTAAACCACTTCACATTTCCAGTATGGCACGCAGATAATGTAACTAAATGGTATTTCTTTCTGCATTTTACCAGCAGATAGCCGCATTTTGCAGACATGTGGCTTCAGCTGTCTCTCTTTTAAAAAGTGTTCAGAATCATCTTGCGTAAGTTGCGTAAGTAAGCAACTTCCGCGATCATTTTGCAGTGCCAGGCACACTGGCTGACTCGGCTGCAGGAGTCAAAGGGATGCCGCGTTGTCCGCAGGCCTTGGTCAGGAAAACTTTTGACTCGACAATGTTAGGCTGCTGCTGCCTTTTGCTTCTTGAAGTTTCCTTCCCTGTCCTTTGTATTTGGGTAGTTTTGCACTCTGGGTTACCCGGTTTTGGAATTCTTTGTTTGCTGATGACCTCAACATCATTCAGCTGGCAGACTTTATCAGAAGCCTGGCTGTGTGCCTCCTCAGGCCTTTATCTGCTTGTCTTCCCCTGGCTCCCTTTCAGAGTCTGCATCTTAGTGCACATTTCATTCCGCACTGGCCATGGAACTAAGCCTCACTGCTGAGCTAGTCATTTACTCTTTTTCTTGTGAGAAGTTTCGACAAGTTTTGCTCCCTTTCAGTAATTTCAAGGACCTGTTTACATTTGCCATATTCACACTTTGAGACCGGTTCTGTTGCCTGTACTCCTTTAATGTTTAATGTTCTCTCAGCCCTCTTTAAGGCAGAAAATGCAGCCAGTCACAATGGCTTCTTTATCTGACTCATTGAACGATGGTCACAAAGTGCAGACAGTGCTGTTGTAGCAATATAGTTAGTCAGTACAGGTTCATTGTAAACCTTTAAGCCCCTGTGGTATACATGTACGCGTTTGTATTCAGTACCTGCGTTTATCCGATGGTGAGAATCTACTGGAGTCATCCTTTGCTTGCAAATTTTTGTTCATTTTTTCTGCCTACTCTTGGGTCCTTTGGTCTGATATCTATAAGATAGATTTATAACTAGATCACATGTAAACCACTGTTCATAGAATGTGAACCTTTTTCTTGACTTTGAGCCCATTACATGAATTTGTATTTATTTCATCAGATGTAAAATCAAACTCTGTGTACTCAAATATTGTTTAATATGGTACATTATAACTATGATAACAGCCATGAAAATGGTTTCAATATGGTTCTCTCTCAAATGTTGAACATATCACCTATTTGGTTCTCATTTTATGCTTTATTATGCAACTTTGAATAGATACTGTGCTCTGTATAAAATACAGTATATCTGAATGATGCATTAGTACTGAGGTTATGCATGAACAGGAGTACCTATTTTTTTAGTCCTTAAAGTCACTTTTAAAGAAAATATTCTTAATATTCAGTGTATAATTAAGCCTTGCACTCTGTGTTAACACACAACCAAACAGGTGAATAAAATTCTTTTTAAAAAAATCACTGCGCTGCAAAGTCACACAATATGCAGTCATATGAGACTGAGGTGAGGAGAAGCGTTGATAAAGTGCTTATTTTTCACCCACTAATCAAGTGAGTCTCCCAGGATAATTCTACCACAAGGCCCAAACCTACCCCCCTTACCCAATTCGTGTTGGCCGAACTGTTCTACTACCCTCCAGCGACTCATCATTCACTGCAGTAAACACTGAGTTATGAAAACGGGTTGCACCAAGGGTAAGCTGCCCTTTTTTCCCAGAATGCCACTGCCCCGCTGATTTTCCAGGCTTACTTAACAACACTCAATACTCAAATGACACAGAATGACTTTAGTACATGGTCTCTTGTAACTGTTTGGCTCAACTGATGACTTAATGGTTTTAAGGTTTAATTTAGGGTTTGGGTGGACGAGGAGGCCAGAAACATCCCTGGCACTTAGGCACCGGAGCTGCCCTACACCTGCGCTGAGGCAGGAACTTGCGATGCAAGTCAAATGAGGGCATCAGCGAAGCAAATCATGTCTAATCCAATCGGAGTGACAGCGAGCGGACGCCCTGGGTGCAGAGACCCGTGGGGGAGTGACAGTCTGATAATGCTTAGAGCCCTTGGCTGGTTCCTGAAAGCCTACGAGCCCCAGCAGAAATGCAGCTGTTACTCTCACACAAGGGGCGTTTTACCTAATCTGACCCTGAGAGAAATCCATCTTTGTCAACTCTCTGCGTAAATGCATCTTTTCTTCCGAGAAAGCCTTACAATGTGACACGAACGGTGTGCAAACCAAATGTCTTTTTCACCGCCGTGATCTTTTTGCCTTGCACACAGACTTACCGTGTTTAATCGGCTCGAGGTCGTCCCCCGATTTGATTGAAGGCACAGGAAAAACTCAGAAAAAGAAACAACCTTGAATTTAAGTCACAGAGAGGAATGATGCATACTTCCTGTGGTTTTGTCAGATATTATCCCATGTAGAAATACAACACAACTGCAGAGTATTCAAAAGTATTTCTTAGAATGCTTTTGATTTCCACCAACAAGGTGAAAACCTAAAAACGTTGAATACGTGTTCCTGTTCTATAGGGTGCATTTCCTTCTTTCTCTATCATCACATTCATATATGCCACTGGAAATTACCTCTTTGCTGTGTTATTCTCATTTTTTTCAGTGTCTGTTGTTGCTCTTGATTCACATTTTAAGTTGTCTGATAATATTCAGAAATTTAAAACAAACAAAGGTAGGTGTTACCAAAAAAGCTTTAGTTCAAATTAGTTATTCAAAAAAAAAAAAATCTAAAAAATGTTTTAAAATATATAAGTAATTTTAAAACTGTTAAAAGTACGTAAATACAGTATCTGAATCAAAGTTCCAATATCCAAAATGTAAATTATCATCTAAAACATGCAACTTTGAATCAAATTATTTATTCAGTCTGGACTTGTCCAAGAAATTATTGTGATCGCACGGTAACTGCCCATTCTGATTGGACGGCTAGTTCCTGGGAGGAGGAAGGAAGGGGGTGAGGAGGGGGTGGGGTACGGTTCTTGCTGAGGGTTGCCAATTGATGTTCAGCAGTCTTCTTTCCAGGAAGATCCATCGCTTCTGATCCCCTTAGCCTCCCTCTGGCTTAAACAGGTCAGAGCGGAGCGCGGCTGACTGAGAACATGCTTTCCCTGCCAAGGTCAGTCAATCAAGCCTCAGGGCTCGCCTCTTTGTAACTGAGAAAAAAACATTGTCTCTTTCAGGAAACAACAAAACCATTTAGGCTGGCGCAAATGCAGTTGTCCCGTACTATATTAAACAGGTTTCATTCCCGCTTTTGGTGGAAGGGTTCGATTAAGCTGTGATGATTTGAACCTGCAGTCTACTGACCTGTGACATCACTACATTGTGACATCAGTGCACCACAAGGCAGAAAATATAACTTTAATGGCCCTTAACTTGCTTTTTTAAGTGATGACCAATCTCGCCAGGTTTAGTCAGGATCCCCCGCAGCAGCTGATTTAATTAGTTACTGTGCGACAGCATGTCCTTTGTACATCTTGCATTGAATTGGTTCTGTTTGGAACAGAGAGATCCGGTTATGTTAAGTAATTACAGTTATGACGAATCATCACAGATTTTTAAGTTTTTAACCTTAATTTTTAACTTTTGTTCATGATGTGAATGGCATGACTACTAGATTAAATGAAATCAAGTTAAAACGAATGTGTTGCTAACGTATGATCCTCATTTAATGCCCCCTGCTTTGTCAACGAAGCAGAGTAATACAAAAAAACACATTTAGAAATTTTACCATGAGCAGGCGTGCTCTCTGCTTCCCCCATTACGTAGACCACCTGGTACCGCAGGTTCAAATCCATTTGTTTGCCTCCATTCAGCACTATAAACCCGCTGATGCATTACCCTGGGCCCCTCTGCAAATGTAGACCAGATGCGGATGCTCCAGCACCAGGCCATAACTCCAGCTGCACCTGGCCTGACCCAGTTAAGTAAAATAGTCATCTCCTCCACGTGCTGATCTGATTGCTTCTACAGTGCAATCCTTAATCCACCCCTTTAGAATTAGCAGTTAGCAAACATCCTCATCCAGAGTGTGTCCAGGTGCCCACATGGCTCATGCCAGGTTATCCCGCCCTGAAGCTTTTTGCGCTGGGGCGAGGTTTTAGATCTGCCTGTGTTCACTGGTACATCAGCCACGACAGAACTGGGACTCAGGTGCACTGCCTCATGATGTCATCAGCATCAGGCATTAGTGTCATGCGATTACAGCACCTGCAGGCTTTGCCTGCACTCCCGAATGAGTTCATATGCACTGCATTTAAGATGAAGGAATCATTCTGCTCATCTAAACAGCACGTGATGAGACACTAGACCCTAGACTAGAGGCTCCAGCTCCAGATAAAAAAAGTATATATATCATTACATGTGTCCTCACAGCAGCCATCTTTTTTCCTCCTTATATTGATGAAATTTCTCTTCTCTTTCACACCTGAGTGAACGTCACATGGCCAAGACATAAGAGGAGAGAGCATAAGGGGAGATATCTTTCAAGTCCTCTATAATCCTTATGGCCCCAGATAGTTGCTGTCAGGTGAATATTGGTTAAAGATCTCCAGCCCCACGCCGGCAGAGATTTTAGATCAAGCAGTGAATTATTACTAGCGTATACCAGGCACAATTCTATTAAAAAACTATCACTGACGTGGTGTTTTTTCAGATGAGTTTTAACCAAGCCTGTTTAGGCGATGCACTGGCATGAGAGTACTGTTCTTATCCAATCGGCAGCTAGTTTCAACTTTCTGTGAGGTGGTGCCAGGAAGTATTTGCGGGGACTGTATCAGTTGATTACTGTACAATAGGCTAGCATCCATTGAAATAGATGGAGCACAGAAGCGAAACTTGTGAAGGCTGGCGCAGACACAAGCACAATAGAACAGGAGGTGAAAAATAAATGACGATAGGCATGATTAGATAACGGTAATGACAGACAAACGTTCGGCTTATGTTGTCACAAATTAAATGTGACCGGGACCTGTATGGGACAAGCGGCAAAAGGCATTGTCTCTGCATGATACAGACCCCTCACGCAAAGCAGCTAGTCGGGCTCTTCGTCAACGTTGCCAGGAGCTGTGACCACTGTAGCTGCTGCCGCTTCATCCATCCAAGACCTCGTGTGCAATCAAAAAGTCAGCGTTTGTACATTTATAGTGGAATATGACCTGTCTTTCAGGATAGCGCCAGCGCTAGTTGACCTGTGCAAAACATCCTCACAGGACAGAACTGCACTCTCCAAACTTAGCATGTCAAATACACAGGCCAGCTACCTATCCACTCACGGCATTGCCTGTCACAGTAGGCAATGTTTAGCGCACAAGCTGTCGAAACACTGTTTTCACTGAACATTTATGAGTCAACAAACCGCAACATGGACAGAATTCTCAAGGTCTTGGTCCAATTCTATGATGATGACTTGGACAAAGTTGTAACAGCATCTTGCTACTCGACCAACTTTTACTGAAGTTGCATTTTTCATTTTTAATAGCATTTAAGAAAAAGGGAAGCACTTTTAATTTGAGCACTGTAATACAAAAACTGTATTAATAATTGTATTTATTTATTTATTTTTTGTTTCACAATTTTGAATTAAAGCTGTTGTGGTAACGTTAATTTGACGTGTGTCCTGTTTCAGGCTCACAAAATTTTGTTGCTTTAAGCCCTGCAGGTGTGTGTGTGTGTGTGCGTGTGCGTGTGTCTGCATCTGTGTGTGTGTGTGTGTGTGTGTGTGTGTATGTGTGTATGCATGTGAGGTAAGCACCATTGTGGACTCCCTGGGATGTGTGTTATTGCTGCTCACATGCTCGCATCATGCTCACATGTTCATGTCACATGATACATCTCCACGCCTCTTCCCTTAAATCTGTAAAGTACACACTGATTCAGACTGTTGGCGCGCTTGTTTCCAAAAAGCATGCCAGTAGGAGGGCTCACCCAGCCCACCCATGAAACAAGATAGCTATCCACTCATCCGATGCTTTGCGCTGGGGCCTAGCATATTGTGTAAATTGAAAAGCTACCTGTAGTTAGCAGCTCGAAACTTCATTAACCAAAAGTCAATATGTGTTTTTGTGTCTGATGGCTCCTTAACCCCCACAGCAATTAGGCTGCGGTTCAAAAAAAAAAACTTAAAAATTAAAAGCAAAATCAGCTCTGTTGACTGGAGGGAAGGCAGCAGATTCCTTGGCCCCAGATTAAAAGACCAGCAGACCATTCAGAGGAGGGTCCCCTCAGTGAAACGTGATTGGCCATGTGGATCGGCAACTCACGGCACTCCCTGTGACCCCCTGCTTGTGCTGTGCTGTGGTTCCTCCTTCCTGGCATTTACACTCTGAAGTCTTCTGTCCTTCCCCCAGTCCCAGGGTAAGGATGCTTCAATTAAAGGCCACTCCTTGCCTCCTGTCACATCTGCTGCTGGCTATACTGTGAACCCCCCTTCCTCCCCTATTAAAAACAGGGGTGTGAACAAATGTGACCCTTGTGTTTTGTGAAGTAAATTTCAATATGTACTAAAAATATTGCTTGTGCTGTGCAATGCTACTATGAAAGTAAATTTTGTCAGCAGACAAGCATTATTCAATACATTTCTGTGCTGCTTTAATTTGTAAATTCAACAGGCCTTCACTGCCACCCCGAGTTCCCTCTGAACCACCAGGGAAGATGATCTAAAAGCTCGACATTTGCTGAACAAGAGGCGAAGATTGATGACCAGGATGCATCAGATGGGGCCGTCACTTTATCAAGGTGAGCTTGCAGGCAACGGACTAGCCGAACACTTGGTGCGTTGGGCAGTCCTAGAGCCAGCAGATGCCTGTCTTACCAAGCTCTGTCCATTCCATCTACTGTTGGGTGCACAAATGTTAATGCAAAGATACATAGGATCACTGAGCCTAAGTAACAGAAATGACCTGCCTTTGGCCCAAGCCCCGAGAAACATTGCATGGGACGGATTTAAAATTAATTCGTCCATTTTTTTCTGTAACACAGAAATTATCTGGGGTTTTTTGGATTAAGATTCATTAAGAGATTGAACCTTTCCATTTTGTGTTATCTGACAGCAGATATCAGTTAATTTATCTCCACTTTTTCAGGGACTGTGTTCTATTACATCATGAAGGAGCTCATATCGTTTCACAATAGGTGCAGTACTTAATTATCACTGCATAACCAAGGGAGGGCTGGCTGTCAACCCTCATTGTTTCAGCTGAATATCAATTATAAAATCCTGAAGTGGATGACTCCAGAAATACCGGAATTTACTGCATAATGGGAATTGTAAGTTGTCAAGCCTTAATTAAGGCACCAAGATGTGTTGTCTTCGTATCTGTGACATAGTAACAGAATGTGCGCAATTCCATGGCTCTCAGTTTTACCTGATTGGCTGGAGCCCAGTGATGTCACAAAGGGGCACAGTGAACGGTGACCTCATGCATCCCCATTCTGAACCCCATGCTGCTCCTCTCTGTCTGTACAATGCTACCACCTCCCCTCCATGGAAAATAATGATGTTCATTTGCGCTGACATGTTGCGGAGTCGCCGTGTGTCCCCTGCACGCTCGATCTTCAGATCAGTTCCAGGAAATCCATAATGACCACGATGAACAGACCAGCTGTTAACGCTTCATACATATGCAAACAGGAAGAGCTTAGCATGATGCATGCAGAGGGGGGGCAGGCCCTGGCAGGCACAGCCGCCGATCCATTTTCCCAGGAAATCCTAATCAGAAACAACAGGGAGTGTTCTGCTGAGCAGAGTTATTATATCACAGCGTGTGGAATTGCGAATGTCATTTCTTAGAAGCCACACACTGAACCTATTTACATACAGTATGGTGCGTCACAGTAATTCATGTTGCTTTTCAACCATAATTATTGTAGAGGCAGTCTCTTTTTCGCAGAGTGTACAGGGTGTCATATCATTCACTTGTAATACTGTATGTCATGTGGTTGCACTGAGCTGATCAGAATTATTTGTGCAGATTTCCTGCAGGGGGAATGGGGAGTCATCATTGCCTCTTCCGGTGACTGAGGGAAGTCTGTCAGCTGACCGGCTGATAAACGGCTAAAACATCTACCCTGAGGTTCTTTCCCTCTCTCGCTTCTTCCCTCCTTCTCTTCTCTCCCCTCTCTCCCTCTCTCTCTATCTCTCCCTCTCTCTCTCCCTCTCTTCTCTCCCCCCTGTCTCTCTCTCTATCTCTCCCTCCCTCTCTCGCTTCCTCCCTCCCTCTCTTCTCTCCCCTCTCTCCCTCTCTCTCTCCCTCTCTTCTCTCCCCCCTGTCTCTCTCTCTATCTCTCCCTCCCTCTCTCGCTTCTTCCCTCCCTCTCTTCTCTCCCCTCTCTCCCTCTCTCTCTATTTCTCCCACTCTCTTTCCCTCTCTTCTCTCCCTCTCTCCCTCTCTCTATCCCTCTCTTCTCTCCTCCCCTCCCTCTCTTCTCTCCCCTCTCTCCCTCTCTCTCTATTTGTCCCTCTCTCTCCCTCTCTTCTCTCCCCTCTCCCCCTCTCTCTCTATCTCTCCCTCTCTTCTCTCCCCTCTCCCCCTCTCTCTCTATCTCTCCCCCCCCCCCCCCCCCAGCCCTGCCCCAGCAGTCAGCTGACATATCCACCTCTCCTCTGTTGTGCAGCAGGCAGACAGGATCTGTCTCCACACACACCAGCCTGCCACTGCACCTGCCAGCCTCTGTGTTTGCATGTATGGCTTCACTTTTGAGAGAGCTGGTTTTTTCAGCGCCCTGGGGGTGTTTGTGGCTCCTCGCTCGGAGCCTGGCCGCTGTTCAGAGCGCAGAGTTTAAGGTGTCGCACGCTCACCGCACAGGGAAAGCAACAGTAAGCTGTCAACCGGAAGCCGCTTTCATTTTTTGTTTTGGAAATACGGGAATGCAGCATTGCAGCAAGCATACCACGAGCGTTTCACTATAAACCCGCTCTGCTGCTCGCTAATAATTAGAGGTGGGAACAGCATCGTCCAAATCCGTTAATAATCAGCTGCCACTGATCTGTCCCGCGTCAGTGCCTGCTCCAACGTTAAATATGCAAAACCCCCAAGAGCTGCTTTGGCGTCTCAAACTGAGATAGCCCCTCTCAGGAATCTGCTCGTGTTATGGAGGGGCCTCATGCTTTATGGGAGGGTGAGGGGGCGGGGGGGGGGGGGGTGCATGAGCTTGCATGGATCTACTGTTCTCCAATGCAAACAGGTAATGGGGTGGAGAAATCCGGCCAGTCAGGAGGGGGAAGGGGAGGGGCTGGAGTCTTCGTAACGCAGAATACACAATCGAGCCGGCAGTGAGGGGAGATGGGAATGGACTGGGAATGCATAAACAGATCAGTAAGCAACCAGGAAGGAAGGCCTAACGTCGACCGTGAAACAGGTGGACCCTGCAATGCTGATGGCCTTGCAATGCTGCTGGTTTCACACAAACACGCATACGCACACAAACAAGCAACCACATGTGCCATTCACATGATAAGTTTTGGCCACATTTAAGGTAGTAATTTAATCTCTGCATTGTTCCTGGCCTCAGACAGCCAGAAGGCAGTCTGCATTGAACATGTTAAACATAAACAAGCACACAAATAATTACATCCAAGTCTCTGTGTTTGAAGTCTACTGCTGCCTTGGGGTTGGGACCTGCCAATTTTCAATATTCAGTGCTTGATTAGTCATGTCTTGCAAGGAACTACAAGTGCACACATGAATAAGTGTGCAGGTGCTCACCCAGTAGACAGACACACACACACACACACACACACACACACACACACACACACACACAAGAGTTTTTCCCTTCTGGTTTTCACTGCGTTCTTATTGATGTAACATGCAGTGCTGCAGCAGAGGGGATTGTAAATGCGAGATACGCCATGGCTCGCCTCCATGCGAGAAACCATTTCAACTTGATCCTAGATGGATTTTTGGTGTGGCTGTCATGTTGTGATACTGTAAAAAAAGACATTATCCCCACCAAATGTATTCGCAGAACTGTCCTGACTTGTCTGTGCTCTGCAGTTGGGAGGAACTGGATATTCCAGGCCTGATAGCAAAGTGTCTTTCTCCCAGCAAAAGCAGGAATGGAGTGGAAGTGACAGGTGGTGACTCGCACCACACTGCTGCAGGACTCAAACTGAGTGCACTGCATTTCCCATAAGGCCCTGTGTAAACCCCTCCCGTCAAGCACTTTGATCTGAAACTCAGCTGAACAGAGGTCCCTGCAGCCCCACCCCTCCCTCAGGACTTCAGGGCCTGGATAATTATGTTGCTGTAAGCCCCTGCACAGGGCGACTGTCTCAAAGTGAACAGAGCAGTTTCCAAGACAAGAATCTCACACCCTCTCAAAACGACCCCTACTGGTCAGGCTGATTTGTAGTGGCTGTGGGTCAATCTGCTGCCTGATTCCCAGTGGTCTGCTGAGTCATTTTTTGCTAGGGTGAGTTGGAGGTTGAGAGTGGTTCCTAAATCACCGAATACAGATTGTTCTAAAACATAGTGGAGCATTAACACTAGAAGTTATGTGCCAATGAAAACAATGAAATATATGTAATATGTGCACCTTGTGTCTTAACACTCTCCATGTTCATGATAACACAACTGTTATGTGATGGGGAACTGTAAGAGAATGGGTTAAGCTGAGGTGTGCTCTAGGAAAATTGGGAGAAGCCTTTTTTCTCAACTGAGTCAGTATCCAGTGGAGGGGCTACTAGAGCAGCCGGGGAGGTGTGAGCCAATAGCTTCCTTTCTCTCTGAACAATTCCCCATTCATTACTGAGTGTGTTTTTACCTGCAGGTAACTTGGAATTGCTGTCTGTGGCCAAATGATTAATATGTTGGCCGCAGGCCTGATATGTTGGCTCGGGCAGCTGGCCTGACAGTACTTGGCCGAAACGCAGCTACAAGATGTCAATAAAACATTTATAACAGAAGCTGAATGTTAAATCACAGCCAAAGCCCAAGCGGTCACCTCTGTGCTTTGGGTGTCAGAGGAAAAGTTTGTTGGCTGTGCCAGTGTTGTATTGATGTTGTATTGATGTGTCTTGGAACTGGACAGGTTGTGCAAGCGTAGGATTGGTGCATGCTGAGCTTCGACACCATAGGTAGAAAGAGATCTCGGCGGCTGTGAATATTTGAATCACACCCCATCCCTTCAGATAGTAAAACATCTCGTTTGGATTCCGCCCACGTGCAGCACAAACAGAAACAAACAGCAACAGCAACAGGAACCACAAGCCAACATTCAGCCAATGGGAGGGAGGGGAAAAAATGTGCTTAGGCAAACACCAATCGGATGCCGCAGAAGGTTAATGAGGAAGTCAAGAGCTAAACACTTCGGTTTAACTATACATCCAGAAGACTTAATACGATACTGTCGTTCGACAACACAGGCTCAGGTCATATTTATTCCTTCTCCACTCTGAACTAGCCATCAGTCATCTGATGAAAGCAACCTTCTGTTCTATTTGCTGAAGTGTGTCCTGGGGGAGGACCGGGGTGTTATATCAGAACATTATGTCAATGGAAGATGGCCCATTCATTCAGGCATCCAAAGCATCAGACCTTAAACTGTGCCACCATGCACTGACCCAGCTGACTTAAAAAAATACACTTGTCTGCATTCAGGTGTTGGTTTAGACAAAGTACTAATATCAAGGGTCACCTTTTATAATGCGCTCTATATAAATGTGTTAGCGGTGGCTTGCTGTGCCCTAGTTCCCCTATAAACAGTCTTGTGTTATATGAATGAGCCCCAACCTGCAACAGATCAGCAGAACAGGCTTTCCAGGCCACAGAGTAATGCACAGGAGCACTTCTGTCTCTGAGGATCGTTCATACTGCTCTAATAATCTTAATGCCGGAATAACAACAGAGAAACCAGGCCAGCGATGGACTGCACCAGGCTTTATTATCACCAGACAAACAGAGGGAGGCCCGCGGTTCCGCTCAGCCGAGCCATGCCACGCTTCACACACGGTCCCGCATGTGACACGACCTCTCCCCTGCAGGGGTTTTCAGGAGATTCGGAAATCAGGGATCACATTCGCTCATCTTCACAAATGTAAAGCTGTAAAAGCATGCAATTGTATAATGTTCACACCTGTTCATGTTCCAAAAAACCTTTAAGGCAACATTGCATCAGATGGCATTCCTTCATGTTGACCGGATGGGTGAACAGTGAAATGACCACAGCACACAGTGATGGGTGCAACGCCACGCCAGTGGAGCCCTGCTCCTGCATGGGTAATTGTCCCTCCAGAGGAAGGGATGGATTGGGTGGGGGGGGGGGGGGGGGGGGGGGGGGGTTGTATAATCTACAGCAGACGGTGGAATGTCGGCCGCGTAGCCACAGAAGTGGATGCGAGTGAGGGAGTGCATCACCATGGTTACCAGAGAGCCTCTTTGTATGAGCAGCGGAGGTCAAGGGTTTGAGTCGAAGTTCACAAAGAGCCACGCTCGATCAACTGGGTGACAGAAACTGGGAGAATTAAGTGTCTGCTTTTGGCCGCTGTGGCTGCCTACAACTTGCCACAGCAGGAAATGATGTCATAATAGCAATCTTAATAGCAAATCCCACCTACCGTAATAAACAATAGAAGAATGTAGCAGACAGGGAGGTCTTAGAAAACCTCTGGCTGCTCTATATCAGCACATAACAGCACCAGAGTGCATTGCAGTGCTGAATAAATCTCACTATTGTGCTGCAAGGATCAGACAACACAGGCTCTGTGTAACGTTGCGCTTCTTCATCTTAAATCCGGTTTTCTACCAGCGTTTCCAGCGTGACGCATACCCTCCACCCAGCTGTAAATATCAGCGCTTCCTCTATACACGGCAGATTTTATGACCCATCTCCTGGGACCTCGGGGGTCACGTCCAGAATGCCTTCCTCTCACTCGCGCCTGGCGATAAGAGAAAAATCGATACATCTGCAGTAAAAATCCCTGAGACCCAAAGCGGCAGGATCCATCCGGTCGTCAGGCTCGGCAAGCCGGCGCAGAGCCACGCGGCCGCCTTCGGCCAAAGGAAGCATAAAAAAACCCAAACAGATACAACTGAGAGAATAGCGGACAAGGGAGAGTCGATGAATGTGGTACGGCCACACGATAGGCTGACGTTCGTTCTCAGGAAGTAACAGCTCAGATGATATAGTGTCTCGGTGGAGGAAAGTTTCAACTGCTGTGATGCAGTTCAGGCATCAGCCTCAAGGACAGCCGTGCCCTGATTCATGTTACTCCACCACCTTCTCCTCACATCGACGTATGAGTCACACTTTGCTCAGGTTTTTACCTCTTCCCTACAGAAGAGTAAACAAGTCAATGCAGAAAGAAATGGATTATGGATGCTTGGCTTTCACAGGGCCTTCCTCAGCTTTTATTAGGTTATAATATCCTGGAGCATTCTGTGATTTGTGGAAAAAGCTGGGTTGTGTTGGTAAAGGCTTTACAGAGCTCAGTCAGAAATGTTGCACTGGTAAGGATTTGAACACATAGCCACCTGCACCACACTGCTGATGGCTTGATGGTTTGTGGCTCTTGTGTTGATAACCTGTGCATATATGTGCAGGTAAGAACTCCGCTGTCTCCAGTGATAATAAGAAACGCTCCTTCACACAAACATACCACACAGACATACACCAAATCCTGTCCTAATAAGTCTCACACATCCTGATCAAACCTGTCTTCACTTGCTAATTTTTTTGTATTATGGATTATTATAGCATTGTGTATTTAACGAATAGGGGTCCCCTAGGACAGCCCAGGTTTGTAGCTGCTGAAGATGATGCTTTGTGCTGTCTCTACTCAACATTAAAATGCACAATGCACACAGAATACCGCCACCACACATGCGCTGCTATCCGGCTCTGCTCTGCGTTTTAGCAGTACAGGCCTGTATCGAACCGCGCCCAGCTTGAACAGCCTCAGCCTCCTCTCGCTCAGAATGGGACCCTGTAGAAAAAGTGAAGGAGGAAGGAGGGAAAAGAAGAGTGGAGCAGGCCCGGGCGCAAACACAACTCCACATTCCGAAACCCACAGCAGCGCTGGGCCAAACGCAACAACCTGACCAGCCTGAAAAAAAAACAACAGAACTCCTCTGTATTTGCCATCCATTCAAGTTTCAGCTGGAGCTGTACCCTGGAAATATTTAAGACCACCAATCTGCCACAGAGGCAAACAGCATGGTTGATGGGGTAATGCTCCACTTCCTGTCTGCTGCCTTAACACCTTCCTTACCTTCAAAAAATGTGCAGCTGTTCGAAAGGTGAAGGACCTACGTATGCTGACACCTTTTTTTCACAGACACGTTGATGTGTAAAAAAGGATTTATCATGAAAGCTCATTTCCGGGATGCACAGCATGCGGTTGCCAAGCCCTCATTACAGATTCACCAACGGCGCCTCTTATGAATAATGATGCCAATGCTGCATTCTTCAGCCGGCATGCTCTTCTTTTTTTACCCGAAACCTCTATCCTTATTCGGTAAAGTGGAACGTATTGATTATTTGTTCTCAGATAATCGCCGCTCTCGAGAGGGCCCGTGGATCAAAGATGTGTGACGGGAGGCGATGGCGGGCGCTCGCTGCATATACAAGGGCGAAAATGGCCTGTTGATACAAGCGCACACAGCGTCGTTTTTGAGGCCAAGGCTGGAGCACCCTCAGCTTGCCTAAAGAGGGCAAGCTGAGCGTGACCTTTCATAAATGGTCCTTTAAATTGCCCATGAAGTCCAGGGTATTCAATGTAGTGGGTGGATAGTTCCAGGATTGTCCATTTTATGTGATGTTGATCAACTCATCTCTAACTACTGGTCTTGTTCCCACAGATCTTAAAAATGCTCTGGTTACCCCCCTACTAAAAAAAAATTACCACTGACCCATCTGACATGAACAATTACCGTCCAGTATCCCTCCTGCCATTTGTATCCAAATCCCTGGAACGTACAGTTCTTAACCAACTGTCTCCCTTTCTCCACAAGCACAACCTCCTGGATCCCCACCAGTCCGGGTTCAGACCAGGGCACTCGACTGAAACGGCACTCCTGGCAATGACAGAGGCCCTCCACACAGCTAGAACCAGCCCAAAGAGTGGTCTTGGCCAAAATAATCCAACTTCTACACTGAAAGCCCTGCCCTGTAATATAAATGCACAATGTGTACACATATCACACACAGTAAAGTAAAAACTACATCCCAGAAACCACAGCAAACATGTCAGCAATCACGAAACCACTGTGATTGTCACTTCAATTTTATGTAATTACCCATTCAAATAATGGGGTGCTAAAGCACTCAAAGATGTGCTCAAAGACCCTTTTTACACTCACGAGGAAACCCAGGTTTTTCCTGGGATTACCTGGGTCTGCCTTTGGTATAAATGGCTTTTCCATGGTTATCGGACTCCGGAGCATTACTTAGATCTGGAGCTGGGTCTGACCTAGAAAATTTCTAGGTAGGCCTCAGTGGGGAAACCAGGCTCCATTATTTGCACACATCACACTCCTCAACACCTGTACCCACAATTTCTGTCATGAAGTTTATCAAAAAAGCTTGTGTCTTCTTCTTCAGTGCCAACTTTTAGTTCAGATTCCTTTCTTGACTTGATCTGACATGATTCAATTGGATAAACCAGTGCTTCTCAAACTGCAGAGTCACAAGACTGCAGGGAACTGCATTCAGATTAGCATCATATATTAACTGACAGAGAGCACAATATTGTTCAAAAGGTGTGTGAGCAGTGCCTATTGAAAAAAGCAAACATTAGGCTACTACATTTTTCTTTTAACACCGCTGCACACTTTATTATGTGTAACAAAAATATCAACATGTCTGTTTCAGAATTCTGTATGTCACCATGATACTGTAAGATATAATAACTGAACCTATAAGCTAGCTAGTTACCAGTGAAGCAAAAAAAAGTTAACTGGCAAGTTCATAAATAGTTTGCTAAAGTGGATAACTTTCTCCACAAGGGAAAAAAAAGAAAAAAAGGAAACAGGCACATATGTTCATATGCCCTGCCTAAAATTACTTAACTGAACTCTAGCTGTAAAATTATCTAAAAAGTCTTTTTTTACACTGCTGAGGGACCCCAGGAATTTACTGGGTTCCCTCCCGTTTACGCAGGACTACCTCAATTCTGGGTTGGCAAGTTAATGTTATGTGTTAATGGCACATGTGACATGATTATAAAAGACACTGCTCCATTCCATGCCTTTCTAAAATTAGAGTGTGAAAAAATTGGGGTTGAAACAGCAGTTTTCAGAGTAAAATGGGCTAAAGATACAACAGAACTGTTTCCCCATGTGAAGATGACTGTCCTACCACCGCCACCCCCCCCCCCCCCCCCCCCCCACCTTGTTGAGGGTTCCTCATTCCTATATGGGAAGCTATAGCACAAGAGACTACAACAAACCTGAGTGACCTGGTGCATGGTAGGGTTGTGCAGTGGTTCAACATTTGTCCAGGACAGACCTGATTGGCATTTCCAGTTCCCTGTCCTGAGCTTATCGAGTCTGGCCTTGTTTACACTCTGCCACAGCCAGGGTCTCACGCATGCAATTGGCATGCCTGTAACACCACTGTCTCATATACCATGCAGCCACAATTACCTTATTGTGTGGACCCAGGGTTGTGTTTCGCTCCCACAGAGCACCAAATCGCCAAATGGGAGACTAAGGACATATTGATATGTTAATAGATAGACTGAGCATTAATTAGACATTTTAAAGAAAGGCTGAGCTGACAAGCTGTCAGACCACCTCTGTGCAATTACAGCAAATTAAATTAGACAAGCTGGTTTTCTCAAAAAGATAAAAACTCACATTACCTATTCTTGTTTCAGTGAAGTCATCTGGCCCCTTCCCTACCCCCCCTTCTCCACCTCTCCTCTGTGTACTTTCCTGTTCTTATGTCTGCAGAAGGGCCCAACAACCTTGCCCTGATGGCCAGTCACAATCCCTCCTTATGGCCATTGTTGTCCAATGCAATACCTGCGTCCTCTGTGTAGGGGTTATTAATAAAAGCCATAAACGGTATGCCTTTGCACTGAATGATATTGTCAATGGCTCTGTTGAACGTCGGCCATCTGGCAGCTTAAGAGCTGATTGGACCCTCAAACTGCAGTCGCAGTCAACAATACTCTGGCGGATTGTAAACGCATCACATGACTGCTGCCTCGGTGGAAGTTGCCAATCAGCTGTGGCCAATGACCCGCTTAATGAAATGTTCGCTGTGTGAGGCAGGATGTGCGTGGCTGCCACCCAGGTCCCATTACCCAGAATGCACTTTATTCCATGTGCCGACGCGGCATGACTCAGTGGCAAAGAGCACGCAGACCCCACCTGTTGGGGGCGGGAGTGCACCTTTTTTGCAGGTCAATGACCTTGGATGGGGAACAACTTTAATCGCACAGACTACACTGCTAAAACATATCAGGAATGCTCTTATTCAGTGAACTATGCTGTGTTTTGCTAAGGTACTGCTTGCTTTGGAGAGACATGTACATTTTGCAACACAACAAAATAAAGCATAAAACTAATTAAATTCATTTACATTATTTGAGCTGTCACCATACAAAACACACAAAGAAATATACTGTTTGAGAACCTAATATTTGCAGTGCTGTATTCAAAAACTGGCTATTTATAGATATTGACTTAACATAATGCTTTCTGATGTAACCTGCTCTGCAAACGGCTATATTGCTTTGCTCCAACGTCACAGGCTTTTTAAAAAAATGCACAGTAATAAAGGCGTCTGGCAATATATTCTGTGTGCAGGCGCTAGACTTCCTCCCCCCTCTGCAAAGCACAATATGGCTTAAGCCCTCGGTAATGTGAACATCAGAGGCCATAAAGACAGGAGTACATTTACTGCGGATATGAAAGTGCAGGCTCCAGCACAGGAGGCTTCGATCTCCGCGTGCCCACAGGTGGGGGAATGAATGAGTACATCGGTGGGCTATAAAAAGAGCTTGACTCATAGTTGCGAGGTACCTGCTATATTTAATTACCGAGATTACAGCAGACGAACGCAAGGGCTTCACACATTATCGCCTCGCGCTATTTCTGGGCTTAACAAAGCGCTGGTCTGCGCGTGCTCTTTGGCAGCCCGGCAGGGGAGGTTTGGGGGGGGGGGGGGTGTTGGAGCTCCGCCGGCCTGAGTTACCCAGTTTCAGCAGCTTCAAGCAGCCTCAGCGGCAGCGGTAGCAGCACCAGAGCTCACGCATGCAGAGAAAACAAGGATGCCCCATGTGCGTCAACTCAAAGCGCAACGTCTCTCTGCTGCGTTTACACACCATGACGTTCTGGTGAGGTCGGACTCCGGGCTATCGCACAGGGGCTAGAATCTTTTACCTTGGTTCATTGTTCTGCATGCAGTCCTCCTCTTCGTCCACCCTAAGTTTGAAATTGCTGGCGCTACAGTTAGCCAGCCACACATTAACTTCCTCTGAAAATGTGCAGGAGCGCAACAAACGTGATCCCCAGATGCACTTGCTCACCAACAAAAGCTATTTTTCTCCTTACAGGTCCCACAACGAGAGCTAATGGGTGACAGGCACATCTTCCTGACATCATCAGAGTGACTCATAGGTGGCTGATGAGTTGCTGCAGCGTGCCATTGAGAGACGCAAAGAGGGGTACCCTGGACGATAAAAGCCACCTATGCTAGGGCGGAACAAAGCCAATTATGTTACGCCTCCATGAATGGCCAAACATCATCGGCTAATGAGCAAGCCTATGGTCAAGCTTGAGTCTGTTCTGTGGGGCTCGGCCTGCACTCAGAGCAAGAGCTTTGCTTGACTGATCCTGTGGAGTCTAATCTGTGTTCAGAAAAGGACATTTTTTCCCTCTCTTCCCTAGGCTGAGGGAGGCTTCCTTCTCTTTGGTTGACAGAAGTTTTCCCCGCTTCCAATAACCAAGGGATGATTCCTGTTGCTGTTGCTGTTGCGATGCGGGAGCCAGGGCAATAAACTTAACGGAGTTAACACTAAACTTAACTTAGTTAAACTTAACACCAACACCACACAACTTGTTCCGCATGTTAGTGCATTGGTGAAGCATGGGCACCTGTCTTCCACACACGGCCAACCAATCCTGTGTTTCGTTCCCCACACAGGGAAGTTCACAGCGCCACACCTGCCAACCTAGGGTACTGGGGGATAATAATGCTGAAAAAATATTCAGCTTTCCACCCTTTCCTTTTGATTGCTGATTCCAATGCCAATTACCTCTCATTTCTGAAATGTTTTTCTGGCTGTCTGTCTGTAGAGGCATCATGGTGATGGCGCCACACTGTTTGGTTGAAGGGTTCTCACAGGTCCTAAAAGATGCAATGACTTTCAGCCATAACTGACTTCGGCAAAAGCCATGCTGTCTGGGGACCTTGTGCACTTAAGTGTCCCTTTCCATGGTTAGAGTTTAGGCTACAGCTGCAGTAATGGCTATGCATACGCAAGTGATAGCAATACTTAAGTACATTGCTATAGCAACAAGAAGCAATGATATGCAACAAGTGCATCAACCCTCTCAGTGCTGGGCTGTCTTTGTGTCATGAGGTAGGTAGGAGGAAGGACCATGCAGGCCTTTGTCCAGTGTTCCCACTTATCAGAGGGGTGCCAGCCAAGCAATCAGCAGTAATTAAAAACCCAAGGCAACATTCCTCAGCAACTATGTTTATCTTTGAGTTCTAATTAATTTGTAGACTGCGGTTGCTGTACTTATCTTGTTTTTTGGCCTGAGTTTTTTTTTTTTTTTTTAGCAAGGAGACTTATCTTTTATGTTTCATTACCCTAGTAAGACTATTATAATGTTATTTTTCCTTTAACCCTTTCGCATGTGACTTATTTTATGCTATGTAGGCCACGTGTTACATTACATGGTTCCTTATGTTTTCATTAGCATTATTAAGCTTCTCAAGCTTCTCACTTCTGCATTTGCTACACTTTGTAATGTTAAATCACCATGTCCTCAAAGCTAACATTAGTTAAATTATTTCCAATCTAGTGTTCTTATCACACCGGTTTGCCTGCTGTGCAAAAGTGCTAATCACACCGGTGTGACTATACATGCTAAGACCTAATGCTAACCTAACATAACCTATCCTTGAAACATATCTTTAAGCAAAATGAGAAATCCATACCTTTTTTGAAAATGGAACTTAAACTAAGATTTACCACATAGAGAATTATGAATTAAGCACCATTCATTATATATTTATTCAATGCATCATCCATTTCATATATGCTCAGGGTGTACAAACAATTTAAAGCTATTTAGTACTGACCTAAGGATATCATTATGTTTAATAGGCACATCTATTTAATTAATGATCAATATACTTCTGAGAGGTCCCTCAGTGGTATTATATATACGGTCTGTCTAATGTCTTATTGATGTGTCAAAGCACAGTAGAGAATGTAATACTCAGTCCCACAATTTTCTGCTTCCAATGCATTCCTTTAGTATGGGGAAACATTACAAAACATATAATATGTTTCATGTTTAAGATTTAAATGAAAAAATGTCAAGAAAACAATGGTAAGAAATGAACAGGCATTTTTCGATGGTGGCAGCAAGCTTGTGATCCTCTTTGACGTCCTGTGGTAAAATGTCACTACTGTGTTTCACTGCTGAGGGAGCGGGCGAGCGAATGAGAGATGAGGATGACAATCCCACCCATGTGGGTCTTCCCAGCACCGGGGGTCCTCGAAAATACCCATCACTCCGTCAGTGGCGTCTTAATGAAATAACAAGAGCTGGGGCTAGCTTTTCGTCAGCCCTGCTTCCTTTAATCTCACAGACGGGAGCTTTGCAAAGAGCACGTGCCATGCTCATCTCCAGACTCGCCGTGAGCCCCAAAGGGCTACTTTAGTGCAAGGAAAATAATATACTGGATGACAACGTTTTGATGTCATAAGTCAACGTCTGACATTTAACAGCTGGTATTAATGCAATGGGTGAGGAGTTGCAAGTGACCCTCCATGGCAGGGGATAAATATTCTGCTTTGATTTATGTAAAAGCGAGGGATTATGAAAATGTGGCCGGATAATACAGTTCATGGCAGGTGTGCTCAAGGCAGGTGAGAATCAAGAGATCTCGTGTAATGTTATATGTGGATTCACACTGCATTTCCTCTTTGTCAGAAAAGTAGACAGGCAAGAAGTGCCTGGATGCTGAACCTGTACCAATATAGCAGTCGCATATGAACACTAAACCTGCAGTAACAATAACCTCATGCAAACACACTAAACCTACATGAACACATTAGCCCTGCATTAACAATAACCCACTACTAACATGCTAAACGCATATGGACATATTAAACCTGCAGTAACAATTACCCAACCCAAACATGCTAAATACACAGGGACACACTAAACTTGCAGTAGCAATAATCTCGTGCTAACACCCTAAACTCACATGAACGCGTTAAACCTGCACTTACTACCCAGTGCTAACCCACAAAACTCACATGAACAAGCTAAACCTACAGTAATCCAATAAATCCTCACAAATATGCTATCACCATTACTTTACATATTAAATCTGTGATAACACTAAACCCATAACAACATAACCTGTACTGACACTAGCGAAGTGGGCCAAAATCCACACTAACACACTGAGCAATGCTAACACTAACACAACGAACCCATATTAACACACCGAGTAACACTAAAACTAAAACAATGAACCCACACTCACACAACAAACCAATGCTACCAATACATGAAAGCTACACTAAACCTACACGCCTACACAATTACATGAAAACTGAATAAAGTAACTAAATAAGAACTACCAGTTCAAATATACTAAATCCACACTAACGCACAAAACAATTAACACAGTGACACAACTAAAGCAAGTACTAGTATAGAGAACGTGTCCACCCAGAGGGAGGTACTGAACACTGCGTGGGAGGAGAAAGACTCAGTGCAGATGACCAATCAGAGAACTCTGGCCACAACAGGGCAAGGGTGTGAAAATGGGTTTATTGCTGATGTCCTTCCAGGGCTAACAACAAATGTCTGCGTTTTTAGATGGGCACGTGAGTCAAACATAATTCAACAGGACTGATGGAAATGACCCATGACACGCTGGATTGCCGCTGACACATTGAATCAGCACTGACACGCAGCCCAGGATGTCACTGGTACCAGCACCATGAAACACTCAGGCATGGCTCCCTTTTTCCCGTACGGAGAATAGCAGACCCATCACACAAATGGCATGAGCGTCAGGGTGACAGAGCAGTTTCCTCCCCTGAAGGTAAATCTCCGACAGGCAGGTCCCACATCCCCCGAGCGTATGACCCAGGCGGCTGTCTGACGTCACATGACGCAAGTGCTGTGACCCTATCCCCCTTCCTCTGGCCCACCCCACCACCACCATTACTGAAAGAGCAGCCAGTTACTCTGGGAATGTCACGGCAAGATTCCTGTCCTCTTCAGTTACGTATCAGGAGTATAAAGTGATGACAGACCCAAAATAGCCACTGGTAGGCTGTGCAGCTAGCTTTGTTACAAAGCTTTTTTTTTTTTTAAATGTCCGGGACACCAAAATGAGGAGGGGGCAGAGGCAGGCACAAGCAGTGAACTACCTCTCTTTAATAGCAGTATGAGGTAGTGGTAATGAGCAAATCCTGTTTCCCAAAGGTTACCAGTTCGATTTCCAGGTGGACACCTGCTGTTGTACCCTTTGTCAAGGTGCTTAACCTGAAGTGTCTCAGTAAATATCCAGGAATATAAACAGACATGTAAAATTGTAAGATATGCAAGTCTCTTTGGATCTACACATCTTTGGACGTCTTAGGACCTGCCAGGCTAATCTACTGCAATTCTTTTCACAATTAATGGGCTTGCCAATTAATAAATAATAGCTTGTGTCTGATCTTCATTATGATCAAAAATGTTTTACTGCACTCTGATCTCCTTGTTGTAATTGAAATACAAAGGCATCGGCACATCAGAGATGCCTGTTTTACTTAAAAAGTAGTCCTTTTTCTTTTCTTCCCTGATTGCTCTCCATTTGAAGCGCACACCAGCATTAGATGCAGCGGAGCGAACTGGACTCGACGATGCAGGCGTTGTCTGCCATCTGCTTTTACAACAGCTGTGCAGCCTCAGTCATGCCACCAAGGGAGAGCGCCAAAGCCAACGGCTCTTCGCAAAGAGCGCCTTTTGGATGACTCTTCCCCCAAAGAAGGGCTACGGCTCAGCACTGCATAGAGTGTGGTCACCACCAAGTGCTCACCACCATTCCTGGGGTGAAGCCCTGCAGCCTTTGCAGTGTCGGCGACAGTGTCCACACAAGTGTCCATCAAGATGCGCTTGGCCCACTTCGCTAAAAGACCCCAGTCAGTGCAGCTCAAGAGCTCCTATGTAGCTGATTCCAAAGGGTGATGATACATTTAATTATCCCTCAACTTAAGAATCAAACACTCAAAATTCCCCCAAATCATTGCAAAAAATATTTTGCATGCTATTTCTTAAGAACTGAATAACAACATATCAGACAAAAGTTCAAAGTGCTCGAGTGATTCTGTGATGAAAACCAAACAGGCACTGTGCTTCTCTGGTGACTCCGCCAGCCTACTGCACTCTAGTGGTGAAATGTCACTACTACGGTACAGACATGAAGATGACACTGAAGAAAAAAGATGAAGAGGAGAGTGCCAGGGCTCCCAGGTGAGTTATACTCGGGCACGTTGCATGCTACATCATTTCAATTTTCATGTCCATGTAAAATAATAATAATAATTACATGTTGTCGGGGAGAATATTTGCTGACATATATGTAGAGAAAACACTGCGTGGCGATGAGATGAGATGGCGCTGTCAGAAGGCTATTAAGTTTCATTACACCAGAGGGTGCTTCACCACTCTGACGTCATGAACTATGATTATGCATGCATGAATCACGCCGGGGACGGCTACCGCGTAAAGCAAAGTCGTCCTGTGACCCCTGGGGGGTTCCTTGCGGAAGCTCAACGCTCGGAAAAATACACACATTCATGAGGGACCGAGACCCTCAAATCAGCGCAACGCAGACAGAAAACAGCTCATCAGGCCGTGCCTGACAGGAAGCAGACTCACGCAGCTCTGTTCCAAAAGTCGTCTTAAAGGGACAGATGGAAGCTGGGGGATTCCATTAAAAAATCTGCGCATCTTGTCACAGAGCGAAAGATCTCTCAGGCCACAGATCTTAGATTTACTCATTTTAGGTTGAACTAATGTAAAGTGGACTTTTCTACAGTACGTGAAGAAAACTGCTACAGCACGCAAACACAGCCAGCATGAAGTCTTCTCATTGTAATCAAGAGCTTCCTCTCAGGTGCCTTGGTCCTTTAATGCAGAGTGGACTGTATTTTGACTGTATTCTAATCATGGAGCGTACTGTTTTCAGTATCTGAATTTATTTAAATAATTTTGGACAATATTCTGACAAGATTTCAAAGAAAAAAAAAAAAACAACATCCCAACAGCACCTCAAGTCCCCTTAATGAATAATAAATTTAACATAAATCTCTTTTTCTACAGGTGTAGCATTTATTTTTCCTTAGTATTACACTTTTACAAGTATTTTTAGTAGTACTACACTTTTCCCACATGCAAATCCCCAGTTTTACAGTTATATGGATTTGAGTTTTTCCCTGTGCAAACAGCTGGATATTTCAGAAACATTTCAGGCTAATTCTCCTGCTGGAGGGCAGATCTCAGCACATCGCCCAGGGATTGAACCCGCAATCCTTCAAGATCCAGCTCCGAGCCGGGGGTTCTTAAGCACTGCGCCACAGCGCCTCCCATGATCCTCTGCATCTCATGATGAGAGGAGCATGCTGCAAACCCTCAGCCCTACAGGCCTCTCCCCTCCTTCTCTGGCAGGGGCCGCGGGTCCGCGGGCGGTCAAACTCTCATTAGCAAGGCTCCACTCGTGCTGCGCTCTCTCCCTCCCGGGCCCAGCGGCCCGCTGCCTCCCAGAGCACACGCGCAAGCTCAAACAGGCCTCCGCCAGATGCCACGGCAACAAGAAGAGCCGCTTCCCTGTGAGAGTCGCCCCTGGGGGGCAAAACATCTCACTCCTGCTCCAAGGGGGGAAGGCAGGAACAGAGCTCGCCCCTTGATGTCTCCACGGCGCTCTCTGCTGCCTCGAAGACACTGTACTAAGAAGGAGAGGAAGAGTGGAATGTCAACCATAAACTGGGGCTGTTATGTTGAATTATGCACTCAGCACATGTGCGAAACCAAGGCCATTTTCAGAGCTTACATTTCAAACACATATGCAAACAAATGCATATACACACACAAACACATTCATACACACACATACATACATACATACAGACATATATGCATAAGGATTTATTCTTAGGCAATGCAGGCTGCCTTTTCTACTCAAAGGGAACGACAAGAGATCCTCCCCTGGGATTCCAACCCACTGCCTTCCTGTTGCAAGTCTGGCCTCTTATCCGCGATGTCAGATTGCAGCCTTGTGGATTTGAAAGCACAGCGCTTCCTGGGGGCATTTTCTGCCCAGAGACACAAGACTTCATTGAAACACCCATATCAGGATCTGGCACAACGTGAACAACGTGTATGTGTGTGTGTGTGTGTGTGTGTGTGTGTGTGTGTGTGTGTGTGTGTGCGCATGTGTGTGTGTGACAAGGCTGGCTCTGCAGATCATTAGAGGATTTGTGTGTTTTACTGAGGTATGCATAAACCCATAAATAAGTCCACAATAACATTCCTGTTTTTATAATAATAATAATAATAATAATCTTCATTGTCATTATCATAATCATCCATTGTTATCATTATCATGAACTATTGAAATACAAAGTGAAATTCATACATAGACAATGATTTTGCAGCACCAATTTATAGAATTGCGATGTTCATGCTTTTTTTCTCATATCTATTTCCATAATGTGTTTCTGCTACTTTGTACCTCTTTCGTTTAGGACAGGGGTTCCTAAGCTTTTCAGGCCAAGGCAGTACCCATATGAAAATGTAACCAGGCTGTTGGTGGTATGTGGAATATGACGTCCCATACCTGCATGTATGCTAGGCAATGCCATGTTTACTTTGACAAATGAATACACAGTAAGCATGCAGTTTTTTCCCCACTTGGACCTGCTGACCTCAAACCC